>NW_027624995.1:0-7531 GCF_034508935.2 Berghia stephanieae
TAGCGCGGACTGCAGAAATAAAAAGTCCGCAGTAGGAGAATACCTTCGCATTTTTTCTTTTTTTTTTTCCATTCAGAGCGCGGACTGCAGATATAAAAAGTCCGCAGTGGGAGAATACTTCCGCATTTTATCTTTTTTTTTCGTTTCAGACGGGACTGCAGAAAATAAAAGTCCGCAGTGGGAGAATACTTTCGCATTTTTTCTTTTTTTTCCATTCAGAGCGCCGACAGCAAAATAAAAAGTCCGCAGTGGAGAATACTTTCGCATTTTTCTTTTTTTTTTTTGATTCAGAGCGCGGACTGCAGAAATATAAAGTCCGCAGTGGAGAATACTTTGGCATTTTTATCTTTTTTTTTCGTTTCAGAGCGGGACTGCAGAATAAAAAGTCCGCAGTGGAGAATACTTCGCATTTTATCTTTTTTTTTTGTTTCAGAGCGCGGACTGCAGAAATAATAAGTCCGCAGTGGAGAATACTTTCGCATTTTTTTCTTTTTTTTTTCGATTCAGAGCGCGACTGCAGAAATAAAAAGTCCGCATGGGAGAATACTTCCGCATTTTTTTTTTTTTTTTTAAAACCCCCTAAAAACTTGAATTTTCTTTTTTTTTTTTTATCGGGGGCTAAATTTTTGGGAAAACCCTTTTTTTTTGTTGGGGTTGCAGTTTTTTATTAGAACCCATTTTTTTTTTCAGGGAAGAAAAATGTTTAAAAAATTTCCCCTTTTTTTATCGGGGAGAATAAAATTTTTTTTTTTTTCTTTTTTTTAGAAAAGCGAATAAAAACCGGTGAAATTTTTTTTTTTTTTTTATAAGGGGGCAAAAAACCCAAATTTTTGTTTTCTTTTTTTTAACCGGCCAAAAAATTGTTTAATAAATTTTTTTTTTTTTTTTTATCGAGCCGAAACAAAAATCGGATTTTAAATTTTCTTTTTTTTTGATTGGGGGGAAAATAAATCCCAGTGGAGAATCTTGTTTTTTTTTTTGTTCAGGCGACGCAAATAAAGTCGCAGTGGAAAATTTGATTTTTTTTTTTTTTTTTTTTTTTTTTTTTTTTTTTTTTTTTTTTTTTTTTTTTTTTTTTTTTTTTTTTTTTTTTTTTTTTTTTTTTTTTTTTTTTTTTTTTTTTTTTTTTTTTTTTTTTTTTTTTTTTTTTTTTTTTTTTTTTTTTTTTTTTTTTTTTTTTTTTTTTTTTTTTTTTTTTTTTTTTTTTTTTTTTTTTTTTTTTTTTTTTTTTTTTTTTTTTTTTTTTTTTTTTTTTTTTTTTTTTTTTTTTTTTTTTTTTTTTTTTTTTTTTTTTTTTTTTTTTTTTTTTTTTTTTTTTTTTTTTTTTTTTTTTTTTTTTTTTTTTTTTTTTTTTTTTTTTTTTTTTTTTTTTTTTTTTTTTTTTTTTTTTTTTTTTTTTTTTTTTTTTTTTTTTTTTTTTTTTTTTTTTTTTTTTTTTTTTTTTTTTTTTTTTTTTTTTTTTTTTTTTTTTTTTTTTTTTTTTTTTTTTTTTTTTTTTTTTTTTTTTTTTTTTTTTTTTTTTTTTTTTTTTTTTTTTTTTTTTTTTTTTTTTTTTTTTTTTTTTTTTTTTTTTTTTTTTTTTTTTTTTTTTTTTTTTTTTTTTTTTTTTTTTTTTTTTTTTTTTTTTTTTTTTTTTTTTTTTTTTTTTTTTGTTAACGTTGCAAATTAAACGCAGTGGAGAATACTTCGCATTTTTTTTTTTTCTTCGATTCAGGGGGCTGCGAAATAAAATCCGCAGTGAGAAACTTTGAATTTTTTCTTTTTTTCGATCAAGCGCGAAGCATAAAAAAAAGTCCGCGGAAGTACTTTCGCATTTTTTCTTCTTTTTTCATTCAGACGCGGACTGCAAAATAATCGTAGAAATTTCCATTTTTTCTTTTTTTCGATTGAGAGGCGACTGCAGAAATAAAAGTCGCATAGGAGAATACCTTCGCTTTTCTTTTTTTTCCATTCAGCGGCTGCAGAATAAAAGCGCATGGAGAAATTCCGCTTTACTTTTTTCGTTTAGCGGATGCAAAAAAAAAGCCGCAGTGGAATACTTCGCATTTTTTCTTTTTTTTTTTCATCAGAGCGCCGACAGCAAAATAAAAGTCGCGGGAGAATTCACATTTTTTTTTTTTTTTTGATTCAGAGCGCGACTGCAGAAATATATTCGCATGGAGATACTGGCTTATCTTTTTTTTTGTTCAGCGGACTAAAAAAAAAGCCGATGGAATATTTCCATTTTTTTTTTCGACAAGGCGCGACGCAATAAAAAGTCCGCAGTGAGATACTTTCCTTTTCTTTTTTTTTTTCGATCAGAGCGCGCAGCAATAATCCAGTGGAGATATTCGTTTTTTTTTTTGTTCAGAGCGCGACGCGAATAAAGAAGGAATTCAATTTTTTTTTGATTAGGCCGGCTGCAGAAAAAAGTCCGGAAAACTTCGCTTTTTTTTTTTCATTCAGAGCGGGACTGCAGAAATAAAATCCGCGTGGAGAATACTTCGCATTTTTTTTTTTTTTTGATTCAAGGCGGGCTAGAAAAAAAAATCCGTAGTGGGATATTTCTATTTTTTTTTTCGATTAGACGGGGAGAAATATAAAGTCGCGAGAATCTCGCATTTTTTTTTTCGTAGCGGGACTGCGATAAAGTCAGGGAGAAACTTCGCTTTTTTTTTTTTTCGAGCGGCGCAGAAATTTAAGTCGCGTGGGAAATTCTTCGCATTTTCTTTTTTTTGTCAACGCCTGCAGAAAAAGTCCCTTTCTTTTTTTTTTTTTTTTCAGACGGACGCAGAAATAAGTCCGCATGAGAATACTTTGGCATTTTCTTTTTTTTTTCTCAGACCGACTGCAAAAAAAATCCGCAGGAAAACTTGATTTTTCTCTTTTTTGATTCAGACGCGACGCAAAATAAAAAGTCGAGTGGGAAATACTTCGCATTTTACTTTTTTTTTTTTCAGACGGCGAAATAAACCCAGTGGAATACTTTCGCATTTTCTTTTTTTTTTTCGATTAGAGCGGACTGCGAATAAAGCGCAGGGAGAATACTTTCGCATTTTTTCTTTTTTTTTCTTCAGAGCGCCGACAGCATAAAAAAAAAAGTCCGCAGTGGGAGAATACTTTCGGGTTTTTCTTTTTTTTTTTTGATTCAGACGCGGACTGCAGAAAATAAAGTCCCCATGGAAACTTTCCAAATTTTTTTTTTTTTCGATTAGAGCGCGATGCAGGGAAAAAAAAGTCGGTGGGGGAAAACTTCGCATTTTTTTTGATTTAGAGGGGACTGCAGAAAAAAAGTCCGCAGTGGGAGAATCTTCGCATTTTTTCTTTTTTTTTTTCGATCAAGGCGATGCAGAAATAAAAGTCCGAGTGGGAAATACTTTCGCATTTATCTTTTTTTTTTTCGTTCAGACGGACTGCAGAAATTTAAAGTCCGCAGTGGAGAATATTTCCATTTTTCTTTTTTCTTCGTCAGAGCGCGGGCTGCAGAAATAAAATCGCAGTGGAAATACTTTTGATTTTTTCTTTTTTTTTTCGATCAGACGCCACGCAAAATAAAAGTCCGCTGGGAGAAACTTTTGATTTTTTTTTTTTTTTCGATTCAGAGCGCGACTGCAGAAAAAGATCCGGATGAGAAACTTTCGCATTTTTCTTTTTTTTTTCGATTAAGCGCGGACTGCGAAATAAAAAGTCCCCAGTAGGAAATACCTTTGCATTTTTTTTTTTTTTTCCATTCAAGCCCGGGCTGCAGAATAAAAGTCCAGTGGGAAAAACTCCGCATTTTCTTTTTTTCGTTTCAACCGGACTGCAGAAATAAAAGTCCGCAGTGGGAAACTTTCGCATTTTTTCTTTTTTTTTTTTTTCCATTCAGACGCGACGCAAAATAAAAGTCCGCATGGGAAATACTTTCATTTTTCTTTTTTTTTGATTCAACCGGACTCAGAAATAAATTCCGCATGGGAATACTTGCATTTTCTTTTTTTTTTCGTTTCAAGCCGACTGCAGATATAAAAAGGCGCATGGAAGAATCTTCGATTTATCTTTTTTTTTTTCGTTTCAGAGCGCGAACTGCAGAAATTTAAAGTCCGCAGTGGAAATACTTTCGCTTTTTCTTTTTTTTTTTCGTTCAGAGCGGACTGGAAATAAAAAGTCCAGGGGAGAAAATTTTCCAATTTTTTTCTTTTTTTCGTTCAGACCCACTGCAGAAAAAAGTCCGCAAAGGGGGGGAAAACTTTCGCACTTTTTTTTTTTTCTTTGATTTAGACCGGACTGCAAAATATAAAGTCCCGGAAAAATACATCGCATTTTCTTTTTTTTCGATTCAGAAACGCGGACTGCAGAAATATAAATCCCATGGAGAATACTTTCCATTTTTTATTTTTTTATTCAGAGTGCGACTGCAGATAAAAAACGCGCATAGGAGAATACCTTCGTTTTTTCTTTTTTTTTTCCATTCAGACGCGGGCTGCAGAATAAAAATCCCCCTGGGGAATACTTCCGCATTTTTCTTTTTTTTTGTTCAGACGGGGACTGCAGAAATAAAAAGTCCGCAGTGGGAGAATACTTCGCATTTTTTTTTTTTTTCGATTCAGAGCGCGGACTGCAGAAATAAAAGTCCTCAGTGGAGATACTTTCCATTTTTTCTTTTTATTTTTTTTTCGATCAGAGCGGACGTAAATAAAAGTCGCAGTGGAGAATACTTTGCTTTTTCGTTTTTTTTTTCAGAGCGCGGACTGCAGAAAATAAAAGTCGCAGTGGGAGAATACTTTCGCATTTTTCTTTTTTTTTTTTCGATTCAGAGCGCGGACTGCAGAAATAAAAGTCCGCAGTGGGAGAATACTTTCGCATTTTTCTTTTTTTTTTCGATTCAGAGCGGACTGCAGAAAAAAAAGTCCGCAGTGGGAGAATACTTTCGCATGTTTTTTTTTTTCGTTCGAGCGCAGACTGCAGATATAAAAAAGTCCGCAGTGGGAGAATACTTCGCATTTTTTCTTTTTTTTTTTCGTTTCAGAGCGCGGACTGCAGATATAAAAAGTCTGCAGTGGGAGAATACTTTTCGCAATTTTATCTTTTTTTTCGATTCAGAGCGCGGACTGCAGAATATAAAGTCCGCAGTGGGAGAATACTTTCGCATTTATTTTTTTTTTTCGTCAGAGGGGACTGCAGAATAAAAAGTCCGCAGTGGGAGAATATCTTTCGCATTTTTCTTTTTTTTTTCGATTCAGAGCGCGGACTGCAGCATAATAAAAAGTCGCGCAGTGGGAGAATACTTTGCATTTTCTTTTTTTTTTCGATTCAGAGCGCGGACTGCAGAAATATAAAGTCCGCGTAGTGGAGAATACTTTCGCATTTTGTTTTTTTTTTTCGTTTCAGAGCGCGGACTGCGAGAAATTAAAAGTCGACGTGGGAGAATACTTTCGCATTTTTTTTTTTTTTTTTCGATTCAGAGCGCGGACTGCAGATATAAAAGTCCGCAGTGGGAGAATACTTTCGCATTTTTCTTTTTTTTTCGATATCAGACGCGGACTGCAGAATATAAAAGTCCGCAGTGGGAGAAATACTTTCGCAATTTATCTTTTTTTTTTCGTTTCAGAGCGGGACTGCAGAAATTTAAAGTCCGCAGTGGGAGAATACTTTCGCATTTTTATCTTTTTTTTTCGATTCAGAGCGCGGACTGCAGAAATAAAAAGTCCGCAGTGGGAGAATACTTTCGCATTTTCTTTTTTTTTTTCATTCAGAGCGGACTGCAGAAATAAAAAGCCGGCAGGGGGAGAATATCTTCTAATTTCTTCTTTTTTTTTTTCGATTCAGAGCGCGGACTGCAGAAATTTAAATTCTGCAGCGGGAGAATACTTTCGCATTTTCTTTTTTTTTTTCGATTCAGAGCGGGACTGCAGAAATAAAAAGTCCGCAGTGGGGAATACTTTCGCATTTTTCTTTTTTTTTTCGATTCAGAGCGCGGATGCAGAAATAAAAAGTCCGCAGTGGAGAATACTTTCGCATTTTACTTTTTTTTTTCGATTCAAGCGCGGACTGCAGAAATATAAAAGTCCGCAGTGGGGAATACTTTCGCATTTTTTCTGTTTTTTTTTTTATTCAGATGCGGACTGCAGATATAAAAAATCCGCAGTGGAGAAATCTTTCGCATTTTTTCTTTTTTTTTCGATTCAGAGCGCGGCTGCAGAAATAAAAGTCCCAGTGGGAGAATACTTTCGTCTTTTTTTTTTCATCAGAGGCGCGGACTGCAGAAATATAAAATCCGCAGTGGGAGAATACTTTGGCATTTTTTCTTTTTTTTTTCGATTCAGAGCGCGGACTGCAGAAATAAAAGTCCGCAGTGGGAGAAATACTTTCGCATTTTTCTTTTTTTTTTCGTTTTAGAGCCGGACTGCAGAAATTTAAAGTCCGCAGTGGGAGAATACTTTCGCATTTTTCCTTTTTTTTCGATTCAGAGCGCGGACTGCAGAATAAAAAGTCCGCAGTGGGAGAATACTTTCGCATTTTATCTTTTTTTTTTGATTTTAGAGCGGGGACTGCAGAAATAAAAGTCCGCATGGAGAATACTTTCGCATTTTTCTTTTTTTTTTTTCGATTCAGAGCGCGGACTGCAGAAATAAAAGTCCGCAGTGGAGAATACTTTCGCATTTTTTCTTTTTTTTTTTTTTCGATTCAGAGCGCCGACGCTTAATAAAAGTCGCAGTGGAGAATACTTTCGCATTTTTTTTTTTTGTTTGTTCAGAGCGGGACTGCAGAAATATAAAGTCCGAATGGGAGAATACTTTCTCATTTTTTTTTTCGATTCAGAGCGCGGACTGCAGAATAAAAAATCGGCAGTTGGAGAATACATTCGCATTTTTTATTTTTTTTCGATCAGAGTGCGGACTGCAGATATAAAAAATCCGCAGTGGGAGAATCTTTCGCATTTTTTTTTTTTTTTTTTCGATTCAGAGCGCTGACAGCATAAATAAAAAGTCCGCAGTGGGAGAATACTTTCGCATTTTTTCTTTTTTTTTTTCGATTCAGAGCGCTAACAGCATAAATAAAAAGTCCGCAGTAGGATAATACTTTCGCATTTTATCTTTTTTTTTCGATTCAGAGCGCGGACTGCAGAAATATAAGTCGCAGTGGGAGAATTACTTTCGCATTTTTTATTTTCGATTCACAGCGCGGACTGCAGAAATAAAAAGTCCGCAGTGGGAGAATACTTTCGCATTTTTTCTTTTTTTTTTTTCGATTCAGAGCGCGGACTGCAGATATAAAAAGTCTGCAGTGGGAGAATACTTTTGCATTTATCTTTTTTTTTCGATTCAGAGCGCGGACTGCAGAAATTAAAGTCCTCAGTGGAGAATACTTTCGCATTTTTTCTTTTTTTTTCGTTTCAGAGCGCGGACTGCAGAAATTTAACGTCCGCAGTGGGAGAATACTTTCGCATTTTTTCTTTTTTTTTCGATTCAGAGCGCGGATCTGCAGATATAAAAGTCCGCAGTGGAGAATAGTTTCGCATTTTATTTTTTTTTTTTTGATTCAGAACGCGGACTGCAGAAATATAAAGTCC
>NW_027624996.1:2500-7570 GCF_034508935.2 Berghia stephanieae
GAAAGCAGACATTAAGGATCAGATCATGATTTAAGAGGAAAATAAAAATTGGTGGCACTTAGGTGATACAGGCAATTGGTATTATATTTTAAAGAGAAAATAAAAATCAGCTGACTAATAGGCAAAATGGGCATTAAGGCACCCATGATTTTGGCGGTCAACATTGTAAGATATAAAAATGTGGGCTAGAATTGAACAAATAAAATTCAAAAATAACATAACAAAAATCATACCATGTAAAACAGTCCAATAATAAGTAATCTTACTTCAGTATCAATTTGATAAATAAGAAAATATTGGTTGACGAATGCTATACAATGTAAAATCATACTTTTGCTGATGATCTAGCATTATCATCAAACAATGCCACCCAAATGCAAGATAAAACAGTATGAATTATGCTTGATTATCTATTGGGTTGCTGTGTTTTGGTCACATATTTTCCTCGCTATATAGAGATTTTTCACCACATAATAAACTCATAAACGGTCATAACATTTTAATAACCAGTTGAGATAGAGCGATAATTTTTTCACTCCAGTAAATGTTTTACTCCCCTTTATTTTACTACGCTAAATAATACCCATATCACTATTTTGAAAAATTCTTGCAAATGCCTATTACTTTTGTTGAAATCTAGACCTAAACTCTAATAAAATAATTAAAATTGAATTATTGAATTGTCTCATTACCTGAACCTGTACCTTGTTGTTGGTTTGGACATTCACTTTTACAGGTTTCTTCTTTTTGGGGTACGATGGAGTTGAGGTATCCAAATTTAAGGAAATCTGACCAAAATTGTATTCATCAGACATTGTTCCACTTTTTGACGATCCCTATTTAAAGGGAATTAAAGCAAGCCTGTCCAGAATTCTACTTTCACTTTCTGGACTTTCTATTCTAAAGTTAAAGAAGTTACTTTCCGTTCTATTTGTTGCACGAGTATGACATCGGAATTTAATTATGGTGAACAATAAAGAACAGAAGTAATGGTTGAACGATCCTTTACAATATTCTTAACTATTGGGTTGTCTGAAATAACATAATATAAAACGCGGAGTGTTCGTCACTTGCTGTGACTGTAACGCAATCAGTAATCAGTAATCAGCATGCTTGAAGACCAACCCAAACAAATAAAATCATTCTGCAGTGATGTCCCTTTGTTTACAATTTAGAAAAGGAACTGTGTTTTCCGTCCATCAGTAGACCGAATACACAGCTGTGTTTTCCATCAGATTATAAGGGCTATTTATTTATTTATTTTTTTTTTAAATTTTTTTTTTTTTTTTTTTTTTTTGGTGGTCGGCTATTTTAGCACAGCATAACTGTAATTGGAGTGGGGTGAGTTAGGGATTCGAGCTCCTTTCTAGGCATAATATTTTCTTTCTTTCTTTCTTTTTTTTTTTTGTACTCCCGGCAAAAATGTATAATTTTCAACTTCAACACGTTGACACCATTCCTGGTGACTCGAGAAGTTTTATCGACTTTTAACATTTTAAAAATTTGTTTACTTCTACTCACTTTTAAGTTGATTATTTTAATTTAGGACACGGTGAAGACTTTGAATACGAGAGTCTCTTTTCCGAAAAAGACCTGTAGTTTAATTCGTTCACCTGTAAATAGGGTAAATAGACTTGCATTTTAAGCTGACTATTGTGTTTCTCTTATAATACCAGCTTCGGGCGAGGTTTGTTGGGACAATGATGACTTTATACTTGGTGAAATCGTTATAAGTCAATCCGACATAATTTAAAAATGAGAAATCTTCTTTTCTTTTTTTTAAAAAATGCACATTTTAATTCGTCAAGGAAAGCAGATATTTGTCGACCTCTATGCCCTGATGCGTTATACAAAATATCATCACTTGATTACTCTGATTTCGAATATGCAGGACAATAATTAGTTCAAGAACATCGCTGAGCTCAGTCATTGGTTGATTCTATTATCATCTATTAGAGATGTTAATGGTTGATTCATATTAGGTTTGTTTTTTTTCAGGAAAGAGTCTCTCGTATCCAAGTCTTTACTGTGTCCTAGGGAGCTGCAAGGTCTGGGCCAAACGTCCCGCTTGCTGATGTGCATTTCGAACCCAACACCTCTCATTTCCAGGAGCATTGATCGCCGCGTAATCCTGTCTGACAGAGATTATTTCATATGGCCTCTCATGCATTATTGTGCCCATAACAGTAACAGCACCTTCCCGTGGTGTTCCTTGTTTCTACTGTTTGTTATGGGCGCGACCGAGTCCCCGGCGGTATAACCGGGTTAGGGAGTAGGTGGGACCCCTTCCTCTTAGGGTGCAGGAGACAGAACCCACCGGTGAGTGGTACACGCTCTGTTCCTCACCCACCCACCTCACACTCATTCTGAGTGTGGTGTCTTCTGTATGTCCTTACTGTTCTTAATCTACCCCTATAACTCATATTTTCCCTAACCATTGATGTATGGCTCCACTGCCTTGTGGATACCTTCGGGAGGAGGAAAGGCTAAGGAGTAAACCTAACAGAAATCTGCAATCAAACTGATGCCAAACGTATCGCTGTGCGATCCTTTGGACCACACCAGGGAGGAAGAGAGGGTGGTTCTGGTTACTGGGCAGCCCAGGATCTCCACATTACTTTGCCCAGGCCGCACCCTGGAGAGGACACTCCAGTCTCACCTTCACTGGTGAAGAGTAACAACACGGAAGACAGCAGTCTACGAGTGATAAGTCCTTGCTCGATTGGCGTAGAGTTGGACGCTACGGGTTGTCTTCGACGATGGGAGGGATCATCGTAATCCTACTTGTCAGCTACCGCCCGCCCCAAGCTGGGCAGCTCCCAGCCAGAAAGGTGTTGACCCGCCACGATCTGCCTGCTACAGAGGGTGCCTGAGACTTAGAGCTTGCAAGCTTGACAAGTGGATCGTTAAACTGTGTATCAGGCAAGCAAATGAAAAAGAAAACGAAGTCCCAAGCTCTTCGATTAGCAAGCTGGAATATAAGAACTATGCGTTCAGGACTGACAGATGAACTTCAGGCCATGGATGATGCTCGAAAAACAGCAGTAATTGATCGTGAACTTAACAGACTGAACATCGACATAGCAGCCTTGCAGGAAACGCGACTCCCAGAGAGGGGATCCCCGAAGGAGGAACACTTTACATTCTTCTGGCAAGGAAAAGGCACAGAAGACGTGAGGGAGCACGGTGTTTGGATTTGCAGTACGCCATACATTGCTTCCTATGATCGAACCACCAACAGACGGCACAGAGAGAATTTTAAAGCTGCGCCTGTCATCCATGCAGGGCTCTGTGAACCTTTTTTGCGTCTACGCCCCAACACTGCAAGCTTCGGTTGAAGTAATGGTCCAATTCTATGAGTCATTAGACGCCATTGTCAACAATATCCCAGAAGTGGAGCACATCTACCTTCTTGGCGACTTCAACGCGCGAGTTGGTGCCGACAAAGAATCATGGCCAACCGTTTCGGGCACCATGGCATAGGAAAGATGAATGAGAATGGTCAGAGGCTTCTTGAACTCTGCTGCTATCGCAAACTATGCGTGACGAACACCTACTTTCAGAACAAGGCATGTCACAAGGTGTCATGGAGACATCCAAGGTCAAAACACTGGCATCAGCTGGACATGATTATCACTAAGCGCGATTCTCTAAACAATGTTTGCAACACCAGGTCCTATGAAAGCGCTGATTGCGACACTGCTCACTCCTTGGTTGCCACAAGGGTGAAACTGACACCAAAGAAACTTCATCACTCAAAGAGAAAGGGCCAGCCCAGGATCAACATCAGCAAGACAGCTTACCGGGAAAAGAATAATATAGAGTTCAACGAGCAACTTGAGAAGACGCTCAACACAGCTCATAGAAAAGCAGAACGAACCGCACAGGACAGCTGGAACTCTCTTAGAAACGCCATTTAAAGCACTGCCGTTCTGACATACGGCAAAAAGGAGAGCAAGAACAGTGATTGGTTTGAAGCCAGTATTACTGAGATGGAGCCAGTCATTGATGCCAAGCGCAGCGCACTTGTCAGCTATAAACATGAACCTGCAGAGGAACCTGCAGGCGTTGCGAGCTGCACGCAGCAAAACACAGCAAACAGCACGACGTTGCGCCAACGACTACTGGCTTTAGTTGTCGGACAACATCCAGCAAGCGTCTGACAGTGGCAACATAAGAGCCATGTATGAAGGCATCAAACAGGCGAAAGGCAAATCTACAAAGAAAATGCGCCTATTAAATCAAAGACAGGGGAAGCCATCACAGACAAGGACAAGCAGATGGGAAGATGGGAAGATGGGTTACTTGGAACTCTACGCCAGAGAAAACTCTGTCACCCAAAAAGCGTAAGACGCAATTGAAGAACTGCCAGTACTGGAAGAACTAGACGCAGAACCAATTATGGAGGAGCTCAGCATAGCAATCGATGCTCTGGTCTGTGGCAGAGCACCCGGTGACGACAGCATTCCACCCGAAATCATCAAATGTGAAAAGCCAGCCCTCTTGGAACCACTACATAAACTCCCGTGTCTTTGCTGGAGAGAAGGCAAGGTACCCCAGGATATGCGCGACGCCAAGATATCACCCTCTACAAAAAAAGGGAGACCATAATAACTACAGGGGAATCTCTCTTCTGAGCATTGTGGGTAAAGTCTTTGCGCGCGTTGTCCTCGCTCGACTGCAAGTCCTCGCCGAACGTATCTACCTAGAGTCGAAATGTGGCTTCAGAGTCAAGAGATCGACAGTGGACATGATCTTCTCAGTACGTCAGCTTCAGGAGAAATGCAGAGAACAGCAGATGCCCCTCTACATTGCATTTATTGACCTGACAAAGGCATTTGACCTTGTTAACAGGAAGGGCCTTTCCCAGCTGCTAAATAGATTGGCTGTCCTCCTCAGCAGCTTTGCATCATTGCCTCCTTCCACGACGACATGAAGGGCACCATCAGCTACATCGGTGGAGCCTCTGAACCCTTCCCCATGCGCAGCGGCGTGAAACAAGGCGGTGTCCTCGCACCGACTTTGTTTGGTATATTTTTCTCCTTACTGCTGAAGTTTGCATTCAAACAG
>NW_027624997.1:0-7526 GCF_034508935.2 Berghia stephanieae
AATGAGTATTGTTTCTTCATGAAAATTTCCCTCCATACACAAATGTCAGGAAAAGGGGGGTAATCGCATCATTTTGATGGACAACGCTGTCTCACCCTCCTTATTTACCATACTTGATACTTTTGGACACCAACTTTTTGATCCACTGAAGGAGGCAATGAGGGGACATCGCTTTGAAGATGATGATGAATCCAAGACAGTAGTGAAAAATTGGCTCATTCTGTCAATTCAATTTTATCGAGGACGGGATACATGACCTTACAAAAAGGTGGACTGTGGCTATCGAGAGAGGCAGAAACTATGTTTAAAAGTATCATTCTACTCGGCTAATACCAAGCTTTAATTGAGGTATGATGGTATTGATTCAATTTGTTTTAAAGTAATAAGCAGAGTCCCATTACTTTTTGACTCCCCCTTTCGTATTTTTGTATACAAATGCGTCGTGTTAAATGAAAAAAAATTCAGAAGGCTTTGAATAGGCTTCCATTCTCTCAAATATTTACATTTGAATCAACCATTTTTAAAGTCCTTATCTCAAACACATTAACCTAAAAAATTTACGTTGGCATTGGCTGATATTTTCCTTTTAAGAAATGTAATGGACTTAGCATGCTCTATCACGGAAAATATCTTCTAACTCTTTCACCACCTCCTTATCAACCCGACTCATAAGATTGTCAAAGGCAGGCTTTCCATGCAGTTGCTCACACGCTTTTAACTGGGATGCTGTATAGGCTTTGAGGCATACACAATGAACAGGGTCTTGTCTTCTCAACTGAAAAAAAGTACGCAGACAAAAAAAAAAAAATACTGTAAAAACACCATAAACTGAAATTCAAGGGAATTGATCTTCATTTCTATTAAGGTAAGAAAATACTTTGGTTTAAGCTAAGTGAATGGAAATCAGAAGAAAATGAAGAGATGTTCGGTTGTCTACTTGTAATTGAGTTGCACTCTTAAGTGATCAAAGTGCAAAGATTATGTTTTGACCTGCATCACACACACAAAACATGATCTAAATGAACAGTAAAATTATATGATGCACTTTAATTGATAGTTCAACAGCAGACATTCTTTGATTTAAAATTATTTTTTTTTAAAATCAGGTTTTTATGGACAAATTTTCACAATGAGTTTACATTCTGTTTGTTTTTTAAAGGGTTTTAATGCGCTTGAGACATTTTTAGGTCTTTTCAGTGCCAGTAAAAAGGAAGATGGAAGAAGAAAAATTGTAGAGCTGAAGTTCAAATAGGGAATAGAAGATATGATGAACAATCCACCAATGTGCATATTAAAAACTTAAAGTCCCATCCAGGCACAAGAAAAGGATCCAACTATGACCTACAATATATTAAAAATTAATTGTTTTGTTTTTAAGGGTTTACGGCACTTGCAACACATTAATTCACTCAACCCTAACTTCGACTATATCCGTAGTTTACACGGGTTACTTTTACCCCATACCGATTTATTACATTTTTTATGAGACAAATTATAGGCGTAGTATCAAAGCTAATGATTTTAGTTTTAACATGTTATAGGTGGTTGAATAAAACTATATATGCACATGCTCATTTTTAATACATTTTTTCCAATTTTGAAAAGTAGCAAAAAACACTAGGATTGAGTGAGTTAAAGTCATACCAGCACCAGTAAACAGAAAGAAAATGGGGTAGTAAAAAGTTCTAGAATTACAATAAAAGCACCCAAGAAAAGGTAAGACAAAGGGGATTTGGTTCAAATAGGACACAGATGTAGATTCCAAGAGCACATTATCAAAGTACTAAGTTTTAGATCACCTATAATTCTCATCCAGACACAAGCACAGGTCTCCACTAAGAGGAACACACTCAAAAGTTTACACATCATATATAATATGTAAAAAAAAAAATACAGAGCATAACAGAGAGATGATTTACAAGACAAAAAAAATAGCACCTCCCAAAACTCTAACTATACATTTGACTATTTCCCTCCCAGCTAGGGTACCCGTCCAGGGCCAGGACAAAACCAAGTAATCTTATCCCAAGACAAAGACAGAAAGCTTGTTGAAAATCAGGGGGACAGAAGACACAGTAAGTGCCTCTCTGCCCACTATGGGAGGTCAGGAAACCCCACCCAGCAAAATTAATCATTGTAAGTGTACATAACAGAGAGATGATTTAAAGGGAAAGAAATATCATCTCTCAAAAAGAGTATTAGTATTATACATTTGACTGTCTCACTCCCAGCTAAGGATTCCCACCGGGACAAGGAAAGAGAAAAATGAGTAATCTCAATCCAGAACAAAGACAGAGAGCAACATGGAAAGGAAAAACAGACATAGGGAATAGAAGACACAGCAAGTGACCTCTCTGCCCACCATGGGAGGTCAGAAGGCCTCGTCCAGAAGTTTACACTCTGATAAATGCGCTTAATACAAGACCAACAGTTGAAATATCGTTTATAACAACAAATAATTTTTAAAAAGCCCAATTAAAAACAACAAACAAACAGAACAAAAAAACCAAACAAACAGGAATCAAAAAACACATCTGATTAAAGAGATTTGAAAGAGATTTCTTACCAAACGTTTTCTCTTATCGTGTTCTGTGAATGTGTAATTGTCATTGTCACCATCATTTATGTTGTCTGAATCCTCAATCACGAGACCGCTGCAGAGATTACAAAAAAATAAAAAAATAAATGCTTTGAATTGAAATATACCATATAAGTAATAAGTAATAATAATAATAATAATAATAATAATAATAATATTAATAATAATAATAATAATAATAATAATAATGTATCTTTATTGTCTTCAAATAGTGACATTTTGTTATTTGGTTACACGTGCTATAAGAACAAACATAACACGATATTGATTTAAATATACACATGCATACACATCAACTAAGCCATGGTTTAATGTAAATTTGTTGTCAGACACACCAATAGTAACAGTAAGATATTTTAAAAAAATTGCATCAGATCATGCTAATGAATTAGATTTAAGCAACATGTATATACTTGCAGGTCTGTAAACCAGATGCAATTATGGGCCTGTTTCAACGTTGTTGTCATGGATACAGTTTTGCATTGGTATGAGAGTATTTCCATTACAATAATGAGACCTTAACAAATTGGGTTATCAGTCCTGCAAATAAGTGCATGTTGATTTTCGTTATTAGCATTCAGACATCATTATAATAATGATGATAATAATAATAATAATAATAATAATAATAATAATAATAATAATAATAATAATAATAATAATAATAATAATAATAATAATAATAATAAAAAAATAATAATATATGACATTTGTACATCGCTTTACCCCTCCAAGCGTTTTACATAAATCTCTTAAAATGAGAAGAGGTAAAACTGTATTTAAAACAACATATCGCATACAACGAACAATTAATGTATTATTACTAAACTACAAAGGGAACACCAACAATTCAAACCAGCTTTGAAAGCATCTAAGTTGAAGTGGAAGGGATTCCAGAAATGGGGTGCTGAGAATTCAAAGAATTTCTCACCAATTTTGCTGCTTTGGGCTTAATTAAGAAATTGTGTCATTCATGGACCTGAGAGGTCTATTTGGAGTGTGGATGTTTAATAGTTCTCTGATATATAAAGGGTTACCACAATTCATGGCCTTAAAAATGATCGAGTCTAACTTGTAAATAATTATTTTTTCAATTGGCAACCAGGTGTAGTTGGTGAATGAGCACATATAAATTTATCTTTCCTTACGAACAACATTGAGCAGATATAAATATATCTTTCCTTAAGATCAACATTGAGCAGATATAAATTTATCTTTCCTTAAGATCAATCTAGAAGCATTGTTTTGTGAAACTCTTGAGACTTTAAATCTGTTCTTTAGATATAACAGCCCAAAAAGGGAATAAGAGTGGTCTTGTTTAAAGAGACTCATAAAACTAAGTTTTTTAAAATAAGAGAGAAATATATATTATTTCTACTGAATGAATACAATTGGTGAGTTTTAAACTTACTCAGTCATAACATTCCATCATCATCATATGCACAAATGTCGTTGAGAACTTCAACCAAGGAATTTATCATTATGGGAAATCTTTCAGCCACAATACTGAGGAGAAATAATTTTTAAAAAAATATTACTATTTTATCGGTGCTAGTAATATTGTGCATAAATAAATAAACACAGATAACCAAAAAATGTACAAATACAACTATTAAAAGAGATAAAATGGCATTCACAAATAATATATATATATATATATATTATATATATAATATATATATATATATATATATATATATATATATATATATATATAATATATATATTATATATAGTTATATATATATATTAATATATATATATATATATATATATATATATATATATATATATATATATATATATATATAAATTATATATAGTTATATATATATATTAATTATATATATATATATTCTCTCTCTCTCTTTCTTTCTTTGTTTGGAATCTCAAATTTGGTGTCAAGATTGGAAATTTATTGGAAATAGTCTGTGGCATATAAAATTAGTAAAGGAAAATTAAATCACTATAAACTGAACCAATTATTTAACTGTCGAATTTCTACATCTGCGGTGAAAATAATAATAATAATATATGGTTTTATATAGCGCCTAACCCCATATCTTAACAAGCTCAAAGTGCTTAACAATAATGTAACATTACATATTAAAAAGAAATGTTTTAAGACGCTTTAAAAAGAATTCTGCATCATTACTGCCTCTGATATATCGATATCGCGGAAGGGAGTTCCAGATAAGAAATGCCAAATATTCAAATGCACGCTCGCCGATTTTGCAAGTTATTTTTGGCTTCACGAGAATGTGATTATCAGACTTTGATCTCGGGTTCGTGAGTGGGACGTAGAAATTAAGCATTTTATTAATGTATCAGGATAATAAGAATACAGTGATATAAAAAAATATTATTAATCTTGTATTCTATAGGCTACATTTCTCAGTGGGAAGCCATTGGATTTTTCTTAGCAAACTTGAGATTGACTTCTCCTCTGACAATTCTAAAACTTGCTATTTTTAGAAGCTGTCTGGTAAGGGAAAGTTCGGTTTGGCATTTTAATAGCCTTTGGACATTAAAAATAAATAAATGAATTTTGCCACTGTAATAGACAAAATCTCATTCCAGAGAATAGCAGGTTTAGTTGGGAAGTTTAATACAAAGAAGAACTGTACGACAACCTAATGCTCTTTGCCAGCAAATTTACAACAATAAGTTCACTACAGCATGTTCCACCCCTGACTAGACCTCTGCATTAGTGGTAACCCCCGCATCCTCGACCGTTGTAGAAACGTAACACAGACCCGACCTTGATACAGTAAAAATTCCATTGTGTTCTTTATGAAATAAAAGCCGAAGTTTGATTGGTTGATATTATTAGTTTCAGCCAATCAGCAAACAGCTTATTTAAGCTGTTTGGGTTGAGTATGACGCTAGTTATTGACGTATGAAATGACGCGATCAAACCCGAGTGACGCTATATCTTAGCTATGTCATTCAAATTTGCTAGGTAAGTACTGGGAACTGGTCGTTATTTCCGGTTGACCCCAATGCGGTACTAGAGTTAAAATGCAACTAACCTGTGGTTCTGTGAAAGTAAAGAAGCAACTGCTAATCCAGCAAGTTTCTTTTTGGGTGGCTGGGTAATGATGTCCATAGACTCGAACAGGACACCCATGACATATCCAAACATCGAGTCCACCTATGGTAAGATAAGGGGCAAAATTAGACAGGGTCATTTATCAGTTAAAGTAATTATTATAAACTGATGCTATCATTGTCGAGTTAATGTCATATTGCATATCATTTGACAGTAAATTGTGTACCAAGTCAAGCATATTTAAATGATTAGAAATTCATTAAGGGAAAGGCCAATCATATCTTTATAGGGAAAAAAACCATGTTCTTGTTTACTTTATTTGTCTTAATAATATCATCAACGACCATTTCATATTGGTCTTATGCATTTCTAATCAGTTTTACTTAGTTGAGATACCTGAAACTTCCATATCATTTGTCTGTGAAGTTTTTATTACAGATTGTATTGCTTTTTAATTCTTACAAGGAAAAAGTCCAAAAGGAGCTAAGATTATATTATATGAACACATACATTTCCACATGCAAGACAACCTGTTTCAATATATTTCCAATTCTGTTTGGGAATGTAGCACGTTTAGTATTCATTGTCCACTATTCTGCTTCACCTTTTTATAATATGGATGTTTTTCAGAAATCTATTTCGTTATAAAGTCATAAAAAGTGGGAAATTCAAATCCCTGGTTATTAACAATTGGGAACCATGACAGCATGTAGCAGGGCAGTCATCTCCGATACTGTTTTTTAGCGGATCCAATCATCTGATAATTGCATATCTAAATGTAAACCATTCCCTATTTAGAGAAGTTAGAATGCTGTCCATAAGCTGCTGAACTACCACTGTCATTAGTTTTTAAAGAGAGTTTGAGAAACAACGTTTTAATTCACTCAACCCTAACACCGACTATATCCATAGTATACTGGTTACTTTCATTCCATACCTAGTTATTACATTTTTCTGAGAAAAATCATAGGCGTAGTATCAAAGCTAATGTTCTTAATTTTTACATGTTAATGGTAGTCGAATAAAACTATCTATGTATATGCCCATTTTAAATCATTTTTTTCCAATTATGAAAAGAAGCAAAAATCTCTAGGATTGAGTGAGTTAATGTAAGTCATTTCGAACATTCTGACCTCATAAAATCTCCAACAATGACCTCCTCCAGTAGTGCAATACTAAAACCCTGAACCCTAAAACCCTAATCACTAAACAGAGATGGAGGTGGATAGAGCATCTTCTCCAATTGAAGGGTGATGCAATATCAAAAGTTGATCTAAGTTGGATACCCAAAGGCACAAGAAAGCAAGGCAGTCCATGGAAGACTCAGCGAATGGACAACTCAAAAAGATGGGACAAGTCAAAGGTATCTCTTTGTTAAATATCCTGAGACAAATGGAGAGTTTATACTGCTGTCCTACATGCCAGTGAGTGTAAAAAGCAATGATTAAGTACCGTTAACTGGGTTAACTTTGCCTTAAGGGGTTACTTTGCCTCTGTGAATTTGGAGCATTTTGAGTAGCTTTGTTCTCAGCTTTGTCGCAGATATTTTCCTGGTAAAAAGACATGAACTCTATCAAAGGAAATGATTGCCACAAAACTAAACATACTCTAATTGGTCCAATATTAAGGCGATATCGAGGCAGAGTCGACCCTGTTGATGGTAGTTATTTCAAATGTCTAGGTTTTGTTTTTAGTTTTAAAATAAAATTCCGTTTAATATGCACCCCAATCCAGCAATAAAAATTTAATACATTTTATGAATAAAATAATAAATGATAAATTTAATACATGAATAAAATAAAAAAATGATAAATTTTAATACATGAATAAAAATAAAAAATGATACTATTTAACTAATAAAAAAAAAGATAAATT
>NW_027624998.1:2500-7523 GCF_034508935.2 Berghia stephanieae
GCATGGTCTAAGTCTTGACCATTTCCCCCGGGGTTAGGCCAGAGAAAGGCATTCTTGGCCGAAACAGCCTGTAAGCCCGGAAAAATGACGAGGGACAGGATTGTTAAACGAGCTGCCTTGAACTAAAGGAGGGCATGTACTGTATCCTTGCAAACAACACAAAATATTCAAAACTGTTGATTTGACGATAACTTTAAAAGATCACAATATATACATATTACACACACACACACAAACACACACACACACACACACACACACATAGACACTGCCTTTTTTAAACCCCGCGTTCACACCGATGTTAGCTGAAATAGGGAGGGACGTAGAACGACAAGTAGTAGTAGTATAGTAGTAGTAGTATAGTAGTAGTAGTAGTATAGTAGTATAGTAGTAAGTAGTTGATTTTAATTTGTAGTAGTAGTAGTTAATTTGTAGTAGTTAAATAAGTAGTAGTAGTATAGTAAGTAGTAGTAGTAGTAAGTATAGTAGTAGTAGATATATTTGTAGTAAGTAGTGTAGTATTAGTATATAGTATAGTAGTAGTAGTATATAGTAGTAGTAGAGTAGTAGTAGTATATAGTATAGTAGTATATAGTAGTAGTAGTATAGTTTGTAGTAGTAGTAAAAAGAAGAAAAGAAGAAGAAGAAGAAGAAGAAGAAGAAGAAGAAGAAGAAAAAAGAAAAAGAAGAAGAAGAAGACGACGACATCAAAAACAAGAACAAAAATATCTCATTTAATAAATTCAATGTCATGAAAAAATCCTATATTCACTCATTGTTAATAGGGAATGAGATTAGCGGAAGTTATTAGAGAGAGAACGTCACTGTTGGTTTGCGCATGCCGTCTATCCTCGCTTCCGGAGACACTTCACCGAAAGCGAAGCGAGAGAACGCATGCGCAAAACCATGTTGACGTTCTCTTTTGTAAGGTGATGTCCAATCAAGGGACGCTACTCTTCCGCTAATCTCATTCCCTATATATCATTTAAATCTCACTTCAATATTGAACTAAACTTCCGTCTTCTGTGCTTTACTTAACCCGCCAATATTGAGTTAATTGTCACGTTATCTTGATTGAAGTCACATTAAGTTTGTTTATCTTTTTTAACTCGAACAACTATAAATCTTGGAATCGGGGTGCCATCATTTGTCACGAATCACATCAAACCCCCGGGTATAAAAGTACACATACAGTGTGAACATGGAATTCTGGGAATGGTAAGTTGTCTTTAGATAGTATGCCCTTTGGGTAAGAAGCTTAAAACATTGCAATCCCGGGAAATGCACGGCCAACATACATAACTATGTGTAACCAAAAACGTTTATAGTCTGGTTAATACAGTTTAGTTTTGAGTTTTTCATAAACGTAATGGCAAAAAACAATAACAAAGTCCCTGATGGCGTCAATTGATTCAATAGTCTGATGTCCCCGTCGCCCACAACGGCGGCCATCGTGGTTCAAAGAAAGAAAAAACGGTACTTTTATTCTTCATGCTGGCTAAACTTTTGTCTTTTGATCAAAATGAGTAAACGTCCCAAAAAACAATCAATTTATAATGTTTTTTTTTTCCCTGAATACGCTTTTATGCTCATCGGAGAAATATTTCATAAAGGCCCTCCGCCATTGTTCCGATAGTTTAGAGCCAGTTACTAAGTTACCATGCGTCATTACGAGGGGAAATGACGTTACGGACTGGTGAAGCGTATTTCCTTCTATCTAAAGTAAGAACGGTGTAATGTTTTTAAAACCCTTTCTGTATCGTTTGAATGAAAAATAGCAATTTGCTTGCTATCCTTTAGGTAGGACGATCTATCGAAAAGCACTTTTCCTCCAGTTCTACGAGACCGAGCAATCCAATCACTACCTGAATACCACCAAGCTAAAAAAACTTACCCCTCTCCTTTCCAACCATAGGAATCGTCACATTCGTAAAGATACAACCAACAGTATTCTTATTCAAATTTCTCTTGTACATCATAACATTTAAATAAACTAATAAATGTGTTGTAAAGCATGTTTTGCTAAAGAAATTACTTATGGCAAAAACTTTAAAAGCTATTGTGTTTGAGTGATAAAAAATATTTTTTTGTGAAGTTGAGTGTGAAGTTTTGTGGAAAATACTGAAAATGGGTGGTAAGGAGCGAGTAAAACTATTTTACTGAAAAGGTGTCACAATAAAGCTTTGACATTCCAAGATTTTTCTTCAACAGTGGACGCATGAAATATTTAGTCGCGATCTTTTGATTTTAATAATGCATAATATATGGTTGGGTTTTTTTTTTGTGTGTTTTTTTTTTTTTTTTTTTGTTTTTGTTTTTTTTTGTTTTGTTTTTTTTTTTTTTTTTTTTTTTTCTTAGCTGTCGCTGAAGAAGGTTGTGAGCCCGAAACGTTCCGTGACGGGGATTTTTTCTTTTTTTCTTTTTTTTTAAAAGCTGCTATATTAATTTGTTATTACTTTTAAGAATAAAGCTGGCTTTTATAGACAGTTTACATTTAAATACTTGGACTGCTTTTCGTGCTGGCAAAGCGATAAAACCCCTTCGACTTGTAACCTACAGGGATTGGGTTTTTCGCACTTCGCCCACAGCCACTACGCCATGTGGCGTTGATCAAGTTACGTGAAGGCCACATTAGCCAGATTCTTCCAGTGGAGAAATGGTATATGGTGGTCATTTTCTGCAATCGAGATTGGCATTTATGAACATTTCGATTGCTTGCATGCTTGTTTGTTTGATTGATTGATTGATTGATTGATTGATTGATGACGACGATAATGTTGCTGCTACTGCTGATGATGATGATGATGATGATGATGATGATGATGATGATGATGATGATGATGGTGGTGGTGGTGGTGATGATAACGATGATGATGATGATGTTGATGATGATGATTATGATGAGTTGTTGGTCCTGCTGCTGATGATGATGATAATGAAAATAATAACGATGATGTTGTTTTAAAGGGACCGTTTGCAACTCAAGACAATGAAGACCCCGACCTGGTAGACGCTGGAGGAAATCCCATAGAAAGTGCAGACGGCGGTTCCTTTTTTGCATCAGATGAATCCTTCACCATGATCAGAGGTAGTTCAGGGATTGATTACATCATTAAAAATATCCTCTGACAAAATTTTAAAGAAAAAAAAAATTAAAAAGATGAATATTAAACTAACTTATCCGTGGGCTGCGATTGTATACACGTTGCCAACAATATGCCCCCAAGACAATCTATCCTCTGCCTCCTTCATCTACTCGCAGTTTGTAGGGATGTTGCTTTAGTTACACTTACTTATCAGAGGCCTGCGATTGTATGCACGTTTCCTACTATAATGCCTCCAAGACAATCTATCCTCTGCCTCCTTCATCTACTCGCAGTTTTGTAGGGATGTTGCTTTAGTTACACTTACTTATCAGAGGCCTGCGATTGTATGCACGTTTCCTACCATATGCCCCCAAGATAATCTATCCTCTGCCTCCTTCATCTACTCGCAGTTTGTAGGGATGTTGCTTTAGTTACACTTACTTATCAGTGGCCTGCGATTGTATGCACGTTTCCTACCATATGCCCCCAAGACAATCTATCCTCTGCCTCCTTCATCTTCTCGCAGTTTGTAGGGATGTTGCTCTAGTTACACTTACTTACTTATCAGTGGCCTGCGATTGTATGCACGTTTCTTACCATATGCCCCCAAGACAATCTATCCTCTGCCTCCCTCATGTACTCGCAGTTTTGTAGGGATTTGCTTTAGTTACACTTACTTATCAGTGGCCGCGATTGTATGCACGTTTCCTACCATATGCCCTCAAGACAATCTATCCTCTGCCTCCTCATCTTCTCGCAGTTTGTAGGGATGTTTGCTTTAGTTACACTTATACTTATCAGTGGCCTGCGATGTATGCACGTTTCCTACCATATGCCTCCAAGACAATCTATCCTCTGCCTCCCTAATGTACTCGCAGTTTGTAGGAATGTTGCTTTAGTCTCACTTACTTAATACTTCTCCCATGGCCTGCGATTGTATGCACGTTTCCTATCATAATTTGCCTCCACGACAATCTATCCTCTGCCTCCCTCATGTACTCGGAGTTATTAGGGATGTTTGCTCTCTCTCTCTCTCCTCCCCCTCTCTCTCTCTCTCTCTCTCTCCTCTCCTCTCTCTTTCTCTCTCTCTCTCCTCTCTTGCTTTCTCTCTCTCTCTCTCACACACACATACACACTCACTCTCTCCCTCCATCTCTCTCTCTCTCTCTCTCTCCCTCCATCTCTCTCTCTCTCTCTCTCTCTCTCTCTCTCTCTCTCTCTCTCGCGCGCGCGCGCGCTCCCTCTCTCTCTATGTGCTCGATAATGTTGGTTAGAGCATATACAATAAGTAAGGACACTCACATTTTTCTGTCGATACAATCGTTTTCAATGGTTTCCATATCGTCGGTCGACAATAGATCCCTACTGTCGACTGACGATATGGAAACCCATTGAAACGATTGTCTCGACATAAAATGTGAGTGTCTTTTATATATATATATATATATATAATATATATATATAAATAATATATATATATAAATATTATATATATATATATATATATATATATATATATATATATATATAACAAGTTTAATATTTTTTGTATCCTCCACTTGAAGGGGTCATTTGGAAATGGCCATCCTTGGTGCAATGGAGTATCCCAGTACGGAGATCTGGCAAACTGATGATCCCTGTAAATAAATCTACTTGTTTACGCTTCTAGAACTAATAGAATAAACTTCGCAATCATGATATCTTATAGCTAGGAATTGATTTGTACGTAATGTGAATCAATGAATGTGTGTGTCTTGTGTGTGTTTGCGTTTGGACACACATCCGTGTGCATATATTTTAAGTATGTGTATGGTACTTCCATTTGTCTCATTGAATGTTTATAGATTACCAATAATGATCATGAGGGGATGATGATGAAAGATGGTGATTTAAGATGATGATGATAGTGAAAGATGAAGAATATGATGATATAGATA
>NW_027624999.1:0-7522 GCF_034508935.2 Berghia stephanieae
TTTATTTTTTATTATTTATTATTTTTTATTATTTTATTATTATTATTATTTTTATTATTTTTTTATTTTTATATTATTTTTTATTATTATCTTTTAAGCCCACTTTTGAAAACGGGGGTTTTCCCCCCCGTTTGGTAAAAAAAAACTTTTTTTTTAATTGCAAAACATGAATTTGTTTTTCAAAGGGGGTTCAATAGTCTGAAGATCCGAACAACCAAATTGGTTTAACAAAAGTCGGAAATTTTTTTTTTTAAAGGTAACCTTTTTTTCACAGTCATGTGATCAATTTAAAAATTTTTTCCCCTCTTTTCCCTTTTTAGCTCGCGAGAATCTCTCAAAGGGGTCCGAATGTTGTATTGACCAGTTATTAAATTTATTATCGTCATTAAAGGGGGAAGGGAATTTTTAAGAAGAACAAAATGCTATTTTGGGGTTAAGCTAAAAAATGTCTCATTAGAAGAATCAAATAAAAGGGGAAAGTCGGGGCTGTATAAACGACTTAAAGATACAAACGATATTTAACCAGCCACCCCCCAATTTTACTAATAAAAATTTTCCCCAAGAAATTAGTAAAAAAAATTTAAATCCACTTTTTTTTGGGGGCATGCATATTTTTTTCTGAATTCTGGGGACACAATTCTTTTTTTCCAACCTGGGCATTATCACATAATATTGCGTCTAAGGGTTGATATTTTTTAACAATTGAAACACTCTGACTTGTTTTGAAAGTTTAAAAATACACATGTTCAAGCGAACAAAAAGACCAATTGTGATATTGGGTATTCGAAAACTTAACACTTTTTACTGGAAAGGACATGAAACATTTTTTAATGTGCCAAACCCCATGCATGGAAAGGTAATATAATTTAACCCCATTAATTTTTCTAAGACTGAAAAAATAATTCGCATTGACTTTTAACTATGTTCCTGATTGTTAAAAAGGTATACATTGCATAACCCTGTTAGACCCATTGTCCCTTGACTTCCCCGCCACGAGGGCCATTAAAAAGAAAAGAAAAAAAAAAGAAGAAGAAGAAGAAGAAAAGAAGAAGAAAAAGAAGAAGAAAAAAAAAGAAGATGATAAGAAGAAAAGAAGAGAAGAAGAAGAAGAAAAGAAGAAAAAAGAAGAAGAAGAAGAAGAAGAAAAGAAGAAAAGAAGAAAAAAAAGAAAAAAATAAAAAGAAATGAAGAAAAAAAGAAAAAAAGAAGAAGAAGGAAAAAGAAGAAAAAAGAAGAAGAAGAAGAAAAAAAAGAAGAAAAAAGAAGAAAAAAAGAAGAAGAAGAAAAGAATAAAAAGAAAAAAAGAAAAAAAAAAAAAAAGAAAAAAAAGAAGAAGAAGAAGAAGGAGAGGGGGGAGGAGGAAGGAAAAGGGGGAAAAGAAGAAAAAAAAAGAAAAAAAAGAAAAAAAAAGGGAAAAAAAAAGAAAAGAAAAAAAAGAAGAAGAAAAGAAATTTTTTAAAATGCAAATTTAAAAAACTATTTTTTTTGTTTGAAGAATTTTTTAAATCGGGGAAAGGGAAAAATTTTTCCCCTATTACTCCCTTTTACTCCGATTCCAACAAGGGTTTTGGGGTGAAATGTTTCAACAAATCCGGTGTAACCCTTAATCATCGACCCTCCCCAACCCCCCAAAAAGCCTTTTTTCACGGACCAACAAAGTTTTCTTCGTTTTTAAAAATTTTTCTAATGGTCAAAAATCGGACGAATTTCCCCCCCAAGTACATATAAACTTTAAAACGGGTTTTAAAATACGAACAAGGATAAAAGTGATTAGAGGGGAAAAAATTAAAATTTCATGTTTTTATTTTTATCATTTGCCCGAATTGGGAAAAAGTTTCTAGCCAGAGAAAAAAAAATCCATTTTCTTTTTTAGCCCCAACTGCCTTTTGGGGGGGACGTGAATCTGACTTTTTCATCCAATTCAAACCAACACCGTTTACAAGATAACGCAATTTTGGAAAATTTTGATATCGTGATATTATTCGATTTTCTTTCCAAAAAGGGCATTTAAGGGGTTAATCTAAGGTAAGATTGAGTTTTAAAAAATTGGTTTTATATAGATCAATATCCCAAACCGCTCAAACGTTTTCCCAAGTGTCCCCTGGTCACGCAACGCGTAACTATAGGGGGGAAATGACGCCTGTTAACATTTTTAAAATTTTTTCGGGCAAGACACGCTTTTTAAAGTCAGTACTCATTTTACAATGAGTACGGTGAGAAAAGGGAAATAAAGAGCCTTTTCCAAAGGGAAATAAACTAGGGCCCAAATTTATTTGTTTAGCCCCCAACCCCGTTGACAAAACACCCCAAGGGCGAAAAATTGAAAAACATCTTTTAAAAACATTTTGAAACCCCCACCCTTTTTATACAATCGACACCACATACACCCCCACAACACAACCCCCACCCCTCAAAGACAAACACACTTTCCCCAAAACGGGCAATGAACAAGACAAAAAACATTGTTAACATGAATTATTAAATAAAGGGCCCCCCTCTACCGCTCCCATCTTATGGCTATAAATTTCATTATTCAACACCTATGTATAAATTTTTGATAATCGGGTTTCTTTTTACACTAAATTGCATGCATTGATCTGTAGTTTTTTTTGTTCTTTAAAACACTTGGCGAAAAAAGGTTTTGATGCAGGGTCACCCAAAAAAAACTCAAAAACCCCGCCAGTCGGATACGATAGCGTGCCTTGGGCTAAAAAACTCAAAAAACTTTGCCACCCGGGAAGTAAAAGGACCAAACCCCTCAAAACGATTGAAACCCTTTAAACTAATATCTGGTTAATACATTTTTAGGAGAATTACTCATAAACGCGGATGGAAAAAAAGAATAAAAAAAGCCCGGGAGTGATTTTAAAATTCATTCTACTATTTTTTTCCAAAAAAGAACGAGGGGACCTTAACGTTTATAGAAATTCGAAGATGGCGTCACTCGGGTTTGTTTTGTTTTTTGCATGGCGTTTATGGTAATGTCACGAACATATTAACCAACATAAACGATCATGGTTCACACAGTTTTGTGTGTTGGTCCTTTTTATATTTTGGAGGCAATGTTTGAGTTCTTAGCCAAGCGCAAATATCTAAGTCTGTTTGATAGAATTAGTGGAAAATATCAAAAATCACTAGCTTAAAAAACAAAGAGCTGATGAGTCTTTTTCGTTTTTTTTCTTTAACAAATCCCCTCAGCAAAAAATTGCCCCTGTCAATGATTTTAAAAAACTACCTTACCATACGGAAAAATTTTTTTTTGCCAAAATTTTAATGAAGGGGTTTTTTATTTCAAGTGGGGCAGAGCAGAAAATTGTGCTGTGGTTTTTAGGTAAAATTTTACAAACCCCCAGCCATTTTAAAACCTCGTAACCTTCAACTTTTATATTCTATTTAATTTTTAGGAAAAACAAATGAAAAACTGTCATTAAAATGAAAACAAAAGGAGTGGACATAAAACTTTTTCCTTCATACTATCAATAAATTCCCCAAAAAATTTCAATTTCGTTTTCTTCTTGATTTTATTTTGATATATATCGTTTAAAACCCAAAAAAGTTTTTAAATGCACTTGTTGACCCGGCATTCCCATGGTGGCGCATCGTCAATCAACTTGTACCGCACAGTTTTTGTGTGTACCGATTTTTTATTTTTTTCTCAGCTCTACGCCCAATTTAAAAAAGGCTGTAGCTTTTTTTGGGATCGGCTGATGATGTTGGGTTTGGTAAATATTTGGTCGGTTTTTAATTATTTTTAAATTTTAAGCCTTTTCAATTTCTTTAAAAAAGCAAAAAAAACGAAAAGCTTTTTCCCTCATCTTTTTCCCTTTTCTCCAAAAAATTTCCCCCCTCCCCCTCCCCTCCTCCTCCCCTCCCCTTCCCCTCCCCCCTCCTCCCCCCCTTTTCCTCCCCTCCTACCTACAAATATAATACTCAAACTTACTACTAAACTTATACTACTACACAAAACTACTACACTACACACTCCTACACTACTCTATATTTCACTCTTTATCATATATCATTTCCACATCATTTTCAATCATCCTTCATCCATCATCACAATCATCATCCCACCACCACCACACATTATTAATGGTATGAATTTTGTAGTAGTAGTTTGTAGTTTAAAATCACAGTAGTAGTTTTGATACATTAAACCACTGCGCTGCTGCGCGTTACTCTAATTACTACACTACTACTACTTAACTCTACTACAAAACTATACTACTACTATTCTTTTTAATACACTACTCTACTCTACTATACTACTACTATACACAACTACTATACTACACTACACTACTACTCTCAACCTACTCAATACACTACTAAACAAACTTGAAATTTTATAGAGGGAAAATATCTAATAGAGTATCAAAGCATTTATTTTAAGTGTAGGGCGATACTTTTCGACAAGAGTAAGTATAGTATATAGTGTGTATAGTAGTAGTAGTACAAGTGTTTAGTAGTGTATAGCGGTAGTAGTATAGTAGTATAGTAGTAGTATAGTATGTATAGTATAGTAGGTAATAGTAGAGTAGTAGAGTGGTTTGTTTGGGAGTAAGTAGGTAATAGTGTAGTAGTATACTAGTAGTGTATTTTTAGTGTAGTTAGGGATAGTAGTAGTAAGTAGTAGTAGTAGTTAGTGTAATAGTGTAGTAGTTGGTAATAGTATGTAGTATAGTAGTATTTAAAAGTAGTATTAGTTGTAGATAGTAGGTAATTGTATGAAAAAAAGTAGTATAGAGTATATAGTGTATAGTGTAGTGTAGTATTTATAGTAGAGTAGTTAGTATAGTAGTAGTAGTAGGTAAAAATATAGTATATAGTAGTAGTTTAGTTAGTAGGGGGTAGGGTATAGTAGTAATAGTATTGTATTGTAAGTAGTATAGTAGTAGTAGTAGGGGTAGTAGGGATATAGGGGTATAGTAGATAAAAGTAAGTAGTAGAATAGTAGATAAAAGTTTGTAATTTTGTATAGTGTAGTATATAAAATTTTAGAAGTAAAAAAGTAAACAGCATAGTAGTGGTAGTGAGATTTAAATGTAGTAGTAGTAGGTTATAGTAGTATAGGTTTGTATTTGTATAGAAATTTAAGTTAAAAAGTGTAGTTATAAGGGTATGTAGGAGTACAGTAGAGAGTAGTAGAGTATAATTGTAGTAATAGTAGTAATATAGTAGTGTATAGAGTTTATAGTAGTAGTATAGTATGTATAGTAGAGTAGTAGGGAGCAGCAGTGGCGTAAGATAGCCACCCTATTATTCTATAGTTTTTTAAAAAGGGAAAATTATTTATTTTTGCTTTTTTTTTGTTTTTTTGTTTTTGTTTGTTGTTGTCTTTTAAATTTCACTTTGGCACCCCAAAATTCTTTTTCAACTCTATTCTAGTTGTATCCTACAATTACACTTCCAAACAATCTTTACAAAAATTTTTTGTACCTCCAACCTTAAGGACCCCCCCCCCCCCCCCCCCCCCCCCCCCCCCCCCCCCCCCCCCCCCCCCCCCCCCCCCGCCACCCCACAATACCCATTTTCCAAAACCAATGTGGCCCGTAAAAACAAAATTTTAAAATAGAAGATTACCGTACCACAACAATGACTCACCTGAAAAAAGAAAAAAGTTTTTAAAAATTTTGCCAAAAAGTCTCTTTGATATCGAAATTTTAAAAAGATCCTTACTTGTCAAAAATAACACAACAAACCCCAAAAAATGTTCTTTAGGAATGTTTCAGATTTGAAAGTTTTGGACAAAATGAGGGCCATTTTAATTTTATTGTAATTGGAAAAGGATGGGTTTCTACCCAAAAAATTAAAGCAATAAAGTTTTTTTTCGGGTGGATTTTACTTTAAACTTCAAATGCCGTTTGAAGTTTTTAAGGCCCCTAAAGAGCTTTTTTATATTTTGGCCCGAAAACTTGTCCATTTCAATAGATTAAAATAACTCCATTTACGTAAAAAAAAGCCAAGAAACCCGAAATACTTTGAGGGTTTTAAAAAAAACTTTGTTTAATCTGGGTTTAAACTTTTCCCAAAAGTTTGGGGTTATTTTGAAACTTTTGGACAAAAAACGTTCCTTTAAAAACGTCTTTAAATGACCCCCAAATTTGTGAAAACTTTGGTCAAGGTTTGAGAGTTTTTTCAATATGAGGGGCATGGATCATATTTGATGGAAATTTCTCGTCAAAATTTTAAATACCTGTTTTACTCAGAGAGGGGGGTTTTTAAACGAAGGAGATGACTCAAATTTATCTGCCCACTTGTGGTCTATGGTATGACCCTCGTTTCGGATCGGTGGTCCCGGGTTTGAACGCTCGGCGCATAGTTGGGGCTTTTGGGAAGGCTCTTTACCACATTCCTTTTAAAATACTCAGGTGTAAAAAAAGAGACCGCCGGGTTTTAAAACGTTGTCTCTGGGCCAAAAATATTGTAATAGGCTCCCCTCCGTCCCCCCAGTTAAATGTTGCTGTTGGCCGCGACCCCCCGTAAACGTTTTTGAGCCGTTTAGGGGGTATTGAAAAAAAAAAGTCATTTTTTTTCTTTAATGGGCCAAACTGAAGTTTTTTTTTGCCCTGTACAACGGGACACTGTGAAAATGTTTAGTGAAATTTCCAGGGAAAACACAATATTTACGGAAATATTTACGTTGAAAAACCCAATCCCCGGCTTTTTAGCACGGGGGTTGGGTTGGGGGGCCCCCTTTTCATCATCTCTTAAACATCATCACATCCCAAACATATCATCATCACCCATCATCATCATCATCACATCACATCATCATCATCTTCATCTGTCTTAAAATCACGTCACATCAATTATTCATCGTCATCAAACATCACGTCGTCGTCGTCGCTCACATCATCAATCTTATCTTATCATATCTTGTCATTTCATTGTATAACTCCATCCCCCTATCTCTTTTTGTCTTTAGTGTTTTGATTGGGAGGGTTTTTTGACAAAGAAAAACCCGAAACGTCCAAATTGTTTGATTGTAAATAATTTTAAAACATTTTCCATTCCTTTCATTTTTATCATTTTTTTTCTTCGATTTTCAGCACAAATTTCCATGACTATGAGTAAAAAAAGACCCAGTTCCCTATTTTAAAAACCCCAAAACGTTATGGGCCCATTGAAGGAGGGACATACTCTCAAACCAAAAGCAAAATTTTTTCCATTACAACAATGTTAAATCAAGCCCCCCATTGCATTCGTTATTAGAAACCCCCAAAAAAGAACACGTGGGCAAGAAAGAAACCCAACTTTATACTTTAAACGGGGGCTTATAAAAACGTCGATTTCCACCGCTATTAAAAAACGGACGCGGAGTCACCCCCAATTTAATCATTAAAAATAATTTGGGGGTTAAAAATGTATTTTTCAGCGCAATACACTAAACGTGCTCAAAAAGTGCTTTTCAAGGGGTTTCCCGGCCACGCAAACTTAACATTTAGGGGCGGGACGACGCCTGTTAGGTTTTTACAATTTTTTTGGCGAAATCCTTTTTTTTAACGGGCCCAAATCATTT
>NW_027625001.1:0-7522 GCF_034508935.2 Berghia stephanieae
AAACCATTTCGCCTTTTTATTTGTTTGTAAGAATGAAAAATAAATAAATGAAAAACAAATCCCAAAAAAGGGAGAGAAGAGAGAGAGGGAGAAGGAGGGAGAGAGAGAGAGGAGGGGAGAGAGAGAGAGAGAGAGAGGAGAGAGGAGAGAGAGGGTGGGGATCCACATACATATATACATTTTGTACTCTTATAATCGAAGAGAATAGAAATAATTGGGGGAAATTCACATAATATTGGTCCTTAATTGTTACATAGTGTCTATCTTTATTCTAACAACATATTATTCTAAATTGTTGAAAGAGGATCAAAGGTGTCAAAATGATATTTATACCAAAACTAGTATAATGTCATGTGGTCTACACGAAAATCAAGTAAAGTTTATGAAAACATTTTGAAAGAAACTACTACAAAGATTACTTGTCAAAGACACGTTTTACAATTTTCAGAGTAATAGATTCAAAAAGAAAAACTAATGCTATTTAATTTTCGTGACAACAGGAAGCTAGAAGATTTGTGTTAATATGTTTGAGCTCGAGAATGTTCTGTGGAAACAACTTTCGGATTCCAAACATAGCAGAGCAAGAATTTCTTTATTTTTTTCCGATGACGATATTGATTTCATCATATTATATGACTGATCAAATTTTTAAAAATGGCGTTATGTCGTGTGAACTAGACGTCTAGATTTTTTCATTGAATTTTTAAGCGGTACTTAAAAAAATATGGGGGTTTCCCGATAGCCTCAGTTAGTAGAGTACCCGCTTCTCATGCAAAGGACCAAAATCGATCCCTGGTGCAGTTGAGATTTTTTCTAACTCCCTCCCTCCTTGCCACCAAGAAGAAGGATTAATGATGTTGACCCACTGCCAGACACGGAAATTTAGGTAGATTTGTTTTCTGTTTGTTATACCCCCTTTGTATTTATCATTAAAATGTGGTGTTTTAAATTTACTTCAACCTGACATTACACATTACGCTTTGAATATGTAAGAACAAAACACATAACACGAACCTTTTAGACCCAAAAGTCTTCTGCAGGCTACTTGAGGCGATTTGATCACTTCTGTTTATTTTTTGGGTATCAAGTTATTTACTTTTGTAACTTCAAGAGGTCTCTGGTCTTGAAAAGTTGCCTTTTATGACAATGAAAGATAACAACTTTTCGATCATGTATGGGCTGCTGCCTTGCAAAGGAAAGGAGCAATCTATATATTCTCGCGAAAGATCTTGGTCTGAAATTAAACTCTCTTGTTTCCTTCCATGTTCTCTACTACTGTAGGATTTTAAACAGACATCAGGAATTACATTGACTCAATGGCGGAATACTGAGCCTTGTACTAAGTTCCCTATTTCGTCATAAATTATATGAAGAGTAGTTTTCCGAAAATCAAGTTAAATCGATTTTTCCACTTTTCAAAATGTTCTCTCTATGAGCTAAAATTTAAACCCAAACTTTTTTAAGAACCAATTGACACAAAAATGTTCATAAGTTGGTACAAGGTATACGTTTGGGCATTTATTTGAAATTTTATGATCGGCCAAAGAGAGATTCTAGGGAAATAATCTTCAATGTCTCAAAGTAAAAAAAACTGAATTTAAAACGTTTTGGAAAACCACTCTTAACCCAATTCTCCTTCGTAAGATAACTTATAATGTTGAAAGGTTCAATTTGAAGGAATATAACGGCATTTCTTTTAAGGGGCATAATTTATTGACAGTTTTTAAGATGAACGAATCAGAAAGAAAATGTTATATTTATACGCATCATACGTGATACTAACTATTTTGGGCAATGAAATTTTCTCAAACATAATATTTGTAAAAAAATATTCTTGAAATACATTTAACAGCGCCGCACAAACACTGATACGAAGTATTTCTCATAACCAACTTTTATTGAGTAATACGATTAGAGAGTAGCAGTGGTTGTCACCACGCCCACACACACACACACACAACACACACACACACACGCACACACACACAAAATGTATATATATATATATATATATATATATAATATACATATATGGACTGAAGAAAAAAACAACTCACGTGCATCAGATAAATAGTTTCACCTCTTCTATTTTTATTTACTCTATTTATATGCTCTAAATGAATAAATTTAGCGAGCACTGTTTACATTACAGGATATCTAAATCTATGAATAGAAATGTATATTTATATTGATAACACGCAACTAAAAAAGTGATTTAAAAATAATACAAAGTAGGCCAATATTGTATATTTTTGATATGCAAGAGAGGTAATTTGATTTTAGTTCTGCAAATCGTCAAAGTCATAAACTGTCTTGCAGTCGATTTTTTCAAATAAGTTAACTATATTTTATGAGATGAATGTTACATTAGAATTACCAATAGATTGATGTATACTTTGTCACAAAATGATTACTTTGCAAGCTATTTTGATTGATGCTAATTCATAGGTCACAAGCAATTCCTCTTTAGGTCAAGAGTAAGATTTTACGTTGCGTTACACGTATTAGGTGATCTGTAATTGTTTATGTACTACATCATCATATCGGTCAAATATCGATATTTACCTGACCTATATTTTGTGAGAAAAGTAGGCGTTTTTAATATCATCCAGTCACTTCTATATTCACGGCCTGAAAATTAAAGGTCCCTTGATTCATGATTGCATGAATGGCTTATGTTTTCGTCTCGATTTGTGACAACGTGTATGTTGAACTTAATCCTTTCATTGTGTGTTTGTCATAAATCTAATAGAACCCCATCTCAGCCACAATAATTTTCATTTACAAGATATTTATTATCCAATTTTCGAATCCATGTGACAAATCAAGACCAAACAAATTTCTTATCATGCGGAGTTTCGTCTTGATAACTAAATAATCATTCCTCCTGTGTGCCAGATTTGTCATATGCAGACATCTTTGTCTAAAATAATTCTGCTTTTGACAAATCAAAATGCTCCGCCCCTCAGTTAAGGCATAAAGGGTAAAGGAATCTTTTTGGACGCTTTTTCATTTCGTTAAATTCAAAACAATTCAAGTAAAATTGGGAAAAAATTTGATGTTAAAAACCCCCTTTTTGACAAAATTTGGGGTAAAAATAGGTAACCCGGAAAGTATTCATGCCAAACCAACCCTGGTTTTAAACTGCCCCAAAATGGTGCTGAAAGGGCCGTCCCCCGGGGACTTTTAAGGACTGTGATAAAAGAAGTTTTTCGGGCAACAAAAATACAATCCGGATCGTTTCCCAAAAAAAAATTTATTTGCCCTTTATTTTTTAGCCCTTCCAAAACTAAATCGTAAAACCTCCATCCCCTTTCCCCCCACTATGTGCGCTTGTTTATGTGACAAATTGGGGGAAATGGCATTTTTAAGATAAAAATTTTAAAGACGTTTAAAGAAAAAAAGGGGAGCCAAAAAGCAAGTGAAAACAAGTAACAAACCCCCCTTTCCCCCCCAAACAAAAAAATCGCCGCCCTTTGAGGGGAAAGAATTCAAAAAACCCCGATTGCCCCGGGTTTGGGATAGTTTTATTTCCCCCTTCCCGGCCCTTTTGGGTTTAAAAAATTGGGGTGGGATAATGGAAGGAATGGGAAAAATTTAAAAGTGTCGCTTTGAGCATTGTGAAAATTTAAAAAAGTTTAAAAAAAGTTCCGTTTTATGAATCTTACCCAGTCATAAATGGGTTTGGGGGCCAAAAGGTTCCCCCAAAACCCCTGTTAAAATTTTTTTCAACCCAGCACCGTTTTCTGTAAAAAAAAATTTTTAAAATATTTTTTTTACGATTGATTACGATCCCGAAAACCTTTTTTAAAAAAGGGAAATTTTATCACCCGGTTACTTTAAAAAAATTTTTTTGAAATCTGCTGGTCTTGTGGTAGCCCTAATGCCGTTGGGAACGGGTTTTAGGGTTTCCCGGGGCAAAAGGCCCGGGTACGGAAAAAAGCTTCGTACCCCCCAAAAAGGGCCGGTTAACACCCCCCTCGTTGTGTGGAAGGGGAAAATTTCCCCGGGGGTGAAAAAGGGAATTTTTTTTTTTATTTTACGCTCCCCGCCCCTTTTCCTGCCTTTATTAAAGAACGTTGAAAAACCCCAAAAATTCGTTGATCTTGTTAATTTCCCCCCACAGTATTTATAATAATGAAAAAAGTTTAAATGCCCGTTCTTTAAAAAAAATCTTTTTTTCTCCTCAAATAATTTGGGTTTTCCGCAAACAATTAAAAATCTAATTTTTTAAAAGCCCAAAAACCCTTGGTTAAAAACCGTTTTTTGTGTTTTTGTTTTTCCCCCCCGAACGAGTTTTTTGAATTTAAAATTTTTCCATAATGATAAAGGGGTTTTAAAATTGTGATTGTGTGATGTGATGATGAGTGATGATGTTGATGATGATGAAGATGAGTTGATGAAAAGACCAAATTTTAGGGGATTTTTAAAAAAGTTAAAAGCCCAACAAATTTCAAAAAAAAAAAGTGCATTTAAAAATTTTTTTTCTTTCCCCCCCTTTTTCCCTTTTTTTCAAAAAAAAAAACAGTCACCCGGTTTTAAAATTTTTGTAAATTCAGATTTAAAGTTAAAAAAGAAAGGAAAGAAGTTGACGTATTTGTCTTTGTTAAATTTTTTCCCTCTTTTAAGTGGTAAGTTCTCCCTAAAATTTCAAATGTAAAGGTTAAAACAATTTTGTGAAAGAATGTCAAAAAGGATCTTGTGAATATTTTATAAAGCCTAAAATAATAAATTGCAAAGTTTCTTCAAACGAACAGTTTGAAATGGAATTTTATAGGATGAGCTAAAAATTTTTGTTTTTGGGGTTTCAAAATTATATTACCCCCAAAAAAACGGTTTAAGTTTTTTTTGTTACTGAAAAGGAAAGATATTGTCAGTCCTTGGATGTATGAAATGGATACAATTGGTACCTTAAAAATTCGCCGGAAATTTTTAAAAACATGAACAAAACTTTTGTTTTTTTTAAATTGTAGAGGGCCCCCCAATCTTTTCGGGAAAAAAAGGCCCATTTCGAAATGCCTCATCTATTTCACCTTTTTTATACAATGAGGGTTTCCCCCCCATCGGGGGAATTTTTTGGGGCCCCAAAAATAAAACGATTTGGGGTAAAACTGTTTTTGTGGGCGCAAATTTTAAAATTTTTCCCAATTTGGGGGCCGATATGATTCCCCTTTTCCCAAAAGGCCCAACTAAACTCCCAGTTAACGCGCCCCCCTTTTTAGTTTCTGTGAGTGTGGGGGAAGCAGACACGCTGTTTTTATGCTCTCAACCCCCGAAAACCCGAGCTACCTCTGTTTTTAATAAAGTTTGGAATTTTATTTTGGCAATTCAGTAAAATAAAGAAGTAAATAATTTTAAACCCCAATGCAAAATTAAAACCCACCAAAAAAGAATTTTAAAACCCAAAATTAATTTGTTAAAACTCATGGAAAAAAAAGTTTTAAAAAAATTTAAAATTTCCTAGAAAAAAAACCGCGAAAAAATTTTAGCCAGTTTATAAAGTTTGAGGCTAAAAATGCTTGTCTTTTGGTGGTTTCAAAAAATTTTTGATCCCAAAGGGATTTGGTTTAAAAAAAATAATTTTAATAAATTTTTATCCCCTTTTTTTTAATTTTAAAAGGGGGGGAAGTGGGAGTGGTTAAGGATTGCAAAAAGCCCCCGGGGTTTCCCCGGGGGTGGACTTTTTGGTTTTTTTCCCTTTGGGGGGAAAAAAAATTAAAAACCCCAAAAAAATCACCTGGAAAAATGGGTGAATTCCCGTTGCCTGAAATTTTTTGAGGGTTTCTAAATCCCTTTTTGGAATGTTAGGGCGAAGGGATCTTTAAAAGGGGCGTAAATTTTAAATTTTAAAAACCCCTAATTTAGGTTGCCTGACCTTTTGGGCCCCTGTCAATCCCGCATTGGTTTGAATGAATTTTAGTGCGTCCGTTTTGCCCCGTGATGAAGATATCTTTTTCTTCTCTCTTTTGGTTTCCCAAAAAATTTAAAAAAAAAGGGAAAATGACCCGTTTGTGTTTTATTATTAAAATCAGCACATCACGGCGAGTCCTCTAAGGCGTTGCCGCGTAAGAAAGAAATGAAGGAAAGTGATTTTAAGATATCGTATTCATTATTTTAAAAAACATTATGTTTTAAAAAGAAACTTCTTTAATGTCAAAAAAACTGATATTAAATTTCCAAACTCGTTAAAAATTTTGAGATGTAAAAGACTTCAAACTTTCAAAAAAAAAATTTTAATTTCAATAATAAGAGAACCAAGGTCATTCCAAAACTGCGTTTTTTCTCAACTCAAAAAAAAGCGGGGATGCAAAAAAATTAAATTTCAAACTTGCCCGTGCTTGGCCATGAAAAAGATCGAGGAAAACCAAAATTAGTTTAGGGGAGGAGATAAAAACAAAATTACCTTTTTGACCAAAACGAAAAGAATTTAATTTTTTTTTTTTAAAAGAGATAACGTATTTTGTTAGGTAACCAATGTCATGGAATGTTTTAATTGAAAATCAAAGGGTGTTGGACCTTAAAAATAAAATGCATTAAGTTTAAAAAATTTAAAATTTTTCAACCGAATTTTTTAGTTTAAAAAATTCAGTTTCAGATAATTTACAAAATGTCCTCAATTTATAAATCGTCTATCAGTCCTGGAAGTGTTGAGCATGAAACCAAAATTTTACCCCTTCCAAAATTTTTCAAAATTCTTTTTGTCGAAAAATTAAGAATTAAGATTTCTTTTGAATTTGGGGAGTGATTATATTTTAAAACATCTGCTAGAAAAGTATACATAAAGGTGCTGTTTTTAAATTTTTTATTTTATTATTTTTTATTTTTTTATTTTTTATTTTTAATTATATTTTTATTTTTTTTATTATTATTTTTATTGTTTTGTTATTTTTAAATTTTTCTTATCGGAACAATGGGTTTTTCCTTTAACCCGACCCAGTTATAAAATGGAAAGGAAAAGACTTAATATGTCTATAAAGGTTTTTTTTCTTCAAACAAAACTAAAGTTGCATGCTTACGGTAAAAGGCAATAAGAAAACATTAAGCTATGATCCCGTTTTGTTTCATGTGTTTATTTCCAAAAAATTTGGTTTGAAAAGCGTTGGAATTTTAAATAAACTGTAAAAGAAAAAATGACGAAAGAATATAACACTTCCAAAACAAACAAAAAACCCAAAACCCGGTTTTGGTCCCAAACCCCCTTCCCGCCGAAACAAACAACAACAACAAAAATAAAAAATAAATCTTACTTCCCAGATTAAAGGCGGAGAAAAAAATAGGCACGACCCTTGTAATAAAACCGTAAATGTGAATTGCTCATTTTAACGTATGATAGGGCGCAAAAAATAAAAAAAAAAAAAAAAAATAAAAAAAACACCCAAATTTCCCTTCTTGGCAATATAATCGGCTTTCCGATTTTCCGAATTCCCCTTTTCAAATTAAAAAGGCCAAGCTCAAGTCCAGCCCCCCAGGTGCCAGGGCAAATAATTGGGTTTCCCTTTTTGGGAACAATGGGGGTTTCCCT
>NW_027625002.1:0-7520 GCF_034508935.2 Berghia stephanieae
ATTATTATTATTATTTTATTATATTATTATTATTATTAATTAATTATTATTATTATTATTTTTTATTATTATTATATTTTTAAATTATTATTATATTATTATTATTATATTATATTATTATTATTATAATTATTATTATTATTATTATTATTTTTAAATTATTTAATTATTATTATTATCATCATTATTATATATTTTTATTATTATTATATATTATTATTATTATTATATATTATTATTATTATTATTATTATTATTATATTATTATTATTATTATTATTATTATTATATTATCACTTTATTATATATATTTTTATTATTATATATTATTATTATTATTATATATTATTATTATATTTTTTATTATTATTTTTATTTTTAATTATATATTATTATTATTATTATTATTATTATTATTATTTTTTATTAAAAATTATTATTAAATTATTATCATTATTTTATTATTATTATTGTTATTATTGTTGTTGTTGTTGTTGTTGAGAGTCAATGGAGACTTAACTCCATAAAATTTCTTTCTCAAAATTACTATCCTGAAAGCAGAGATTAGAGAATTGTAAAATTACAGTGCAAGCGAAGATGACTACATGCATTATTTACTCTGTAGTAAAAAGCACAATTATTAACAACTTACTATTTTTGTTCAGGAATTTCGGAGGTGAAACTGGCCTTTTGTTTCGTAGAGGATTAAATACCGTATGCTCTCTTGTGAACTTGCTGACAAAGTGAATGATAATCCTGTAGACAGGTACAGTAAAGTGTTTTTTTTATCATTGTGAAGCGGCCTAATCAGATTACATTGGCATTGGTTTCAATGTATCTAAAGGCTGCAGAAGTGCTCCTTGCTATTATTCTATAAAATGACACTGCCCGATTTTCCTTTCTAATTACAGTGGTCCTGTTTATAAGTACTCTTCTTTAATGCTGATGGGAGCTATGCTCGGGAAACAGAATTTCTAAAATATAAATTTCCCCTTAACCCCCCACCTAAAGAAATGTCCTCAATATTTAAAAGTTATTTTGTTTTTTAAAAAACTATTTCGGATTGAGGGGTTTCTTTTTTTTTTATTTCTGACTATCCTGACTTGATTGTTTCGCCTGTAAGATCTTATAGAAAGTGCTTTGCGATAAGATAAGCATCTTATATGAAGGGTACCAAGCAATTGATATGTCTGATCAGCAGAAATGGGATGAATTTGACTCCATATAAAAATAACAAATGAAAGAAAATAAGGATAAAGCGATCTCAAAGCAACCCCCTTTTAATACTTCATTGTTTCTAATTTGCACTCCCTGTGTAGTAGTCAATCATGAACTGAAATTGCATGTTTTAAATGCTGCACTCTGTTTAAAACAAAGGCTACAAGAAGGTGTAAAAACGTGGCCCTTATTTGGACAATCTAGAAATCGTTGTTCAGTTGGTGCATATTTATATATATATATTTTATATATATAATATATATAATATATATAATATATATTATATATATATATATATATATATATAAATATATATAAATATATATTGTACATGTTACATGTAACAAAACGAGGTGAGAATAAATAAATAATTCTCTCCAAGAAACTGTCGAGCACTCTACGTTGTTCCAACAAACTCCCATCAACCATATATATATATATATAATATATATATATATATATTTTTTTTTTTTTTTTCAAAGCAAAAAGGAACATTATCTATGGGCCTTGATAACCAGGTTCACCATATAGGTTGTATTATGACATCATAGTTAATAATTAAAATATCTTAACACTAAATAAACATTACAAAAAAACTGAAACATGTTAAATTCGAAAGGCGGGTTGAAACTGTTCAAAAAGGTATTTAGATATTTTGGATTTGACACTGTGAGAGAAGCAACTTAATCATTATGAACACTTAACACATCAATACATGTCCACAACATACCTGATCATATAACTCTTGCATTAAAGCCTGCTTATTACCAAGCCAGCGGCTAACTTTAGGTTTAAAAGGCTGGGGAATCTTTAAATGGGCTTTCCTTGCTTCAACGTTGAAGATGGCATCAAAAGTTTTGTGTAAAGTCCTGAGGATATAATTGGTTTGGATTTAAAACTAAGTGTGATGGTTAATTCTTCTTCTTCTTCTTCAAGTACCAAGTCTGTGCCAGACATTGGTGATCATGGTACGCCATTCATCTCTCTGATCAGATAACCTCAGAAAACTAATATTACTCTTTTCTTTCTTTGTCACCCAGCTGTTCAAAAGATTCAAAAATGTTTTCTTGGTCTACCTTTACCTTTAATACCTTCTATCTTTCCTGTGAGAGCAAGATGTTCAATACCTCAGGGGTGTTAATGACTGGTCACTAAAAAGGAGGAAATTTTTCAGCGCTTTAGATCAAGAACCATCCATGAAAAAATAAAACCCATAAATTTAAAATTTCATTAAAAGTTATTGTGATGCAATCCAAAATGTGTCCCCCCAGCAATTTCTGACATCACTCGGAGGAATTTCAAAAACTGAAAGTGTAATCATAACATGGTGGTTGTAGTAATGGTAGTGGTAGGGATAATGATTGGTGGTGGTTGTAGTAGTTGTGGTAAGGATGATGATGTGATGAGTGTTGTAGTAGTAGTGGTAGTCGCCACAAACATCTCCCGTATTCACAGATTCACTAATGCCCACATCCCATTGTTTTTAAGTTGACCAGAGACGCCAGCTTAAAATTTGTCTCACGTAAATTTCAGAAACATTCCCATCAAATTTTAAAAGCTTAAACAGGAATTTTGCAAACAAAATATAATCTATTGAGATCTTAATCATCCTCATACCCCTTGTTTCAAATCAAGTAAAGTTCCAAACCAAATTTTTGACGTATAAAATATTAAAAATGAATGGGAGGTGTGGTGGGAAATAATGGGTATGATGGTGGCTGTTTGTAAATGGTGGCAGTAATGATAATGTATGTTTGGTTGTGGGGGTTGCAGAATTGGTGGTGGTGATATTGTTGTGTTGAAGGAGGTTGTAGTAGTGGTGGTAAAGATGTTTTTTAATTAGTGATAGTGTTTGATGACGTCGTAAATGTAGTGGCAATGATGAGAAAGTGAGTTGAGGGTTGTAGTAATGGGGGTGGCTTCATGAAATGATGGTGTGGCGATGGTGGTGGTTGTAGTAAATATGGCAGATGATGATGATGATGAAAGATGATGATGATCATGATGATGATGATGAAGATGATATGATGATGATGATGAAGATGAAGAGATGATTATGATGGGATGATGATAGTGGTGGTGGTTGAAAGTGTTGTACTTGAACGAAAAGAGAGAATGATTGCTGATGTGAAAAGGATATGATCCATTTTTATAGATTTAGGTTTGTCTACAGAAGGAAAGATATTGTGTGTTTGTGTGTTGTGTTTTTGGTTGTTTGTTTTTAAGGGTTTACAGCGCTTGCAACACATTAAGGTCATAGCAGCTCCAGAAAAAGGGAAGAAAATGGGATAGTAAAAAGTTCTAGAATTACAATTAAAGCACCCAAGAAAAAGTAAGACACGGGGGAAGGGAACAAAAGGATAAATTTAAACCAAAGCATAAAACCAATTACTTATTTTGGATCACCTTTTAATCTCACCCCGGCACAAAGAAATACACTAAAATGCTTACATTAAAATTTCAAAATAACAAAATAATAATACATAACAGAGAATTTTTAAAAGGGAAAAAAATACATCTCCCAAAACAATAATTTGGCTTTTTGCTTTTTCCCTTCCATTTAGGATCGGGGCCAGGCCAGAAAAAACCAATAATCTCATTCCAAGAAAAACAAAAGCATTTTGGGAAAACAGTTTAAAAGGGATAAAACATAGAAAGACCCCCTTTGCCCACAGGGGAGGTCGGGAACCCCCCCCGGTGTGTTGTCTGGTGTGTTTGTTAAAGAGAGAGAGAAAAGAGGAGAGAAAGAGAGAGAGAGACAGACAGAGATGAGAGAGAGAGAGGGAGGAGGGAGGAGAGAGAGAGACAGACTGCTCAAAGTGAATAGGGTGAATAGGTACAGAGAGATTAAAGTGCAAAACAACCGAGGTTAAAAGTACTGAGTGAACTTTATTGTTAGGGGTGTATTTGCTTTATTTGTTAATCATAAATATAAGTTAACGTATGTTTCATGTTTGGAAATTGCCGGGAAATTAACATTTTAATTAAAATCCCTGTGTGTGTGTGTGTGTGTGTGTGTTTGTGTTTTGTGTGGGTTGTTGTGTGTGTATCATTGTTAAGTACATGAAGATGAAAATTGAAAACTTTTTTGAGCTGAAAAACTGGGTGCACTTTACTATTTTGTGTGTGTGTGGGGTGTGTGTGTGTTGTGTTTTGGTGGTGTGTGGGTAATCAGTTAATACTGACGAGAAAAGTGAAATTTATCGGGCTAAAGAACGGGTACTTACTGATTTGTGGTGTGTGAGAGAGAGAGAGAGAGAGAGAGAAGGGAAAGAGAAGAGAAAGAGAGAGAGGAGAAGAGAGAGAGAGAAAGGGAAAAAGAGAAGAAAGAGAGAAGAGAAGACAGAGAAGAGAGAGAGAGAAGAGAGAGGGGAGAGAGAGAAGATCTCAAAGTGAAATGTAGTGATGAGTACAGAAAAAATAAAGTGAAAAATTAACGACTTAAAACTTGAGGAACTTTAATTGATTTTTGTGTGCACGTGTATATGTTTGTGGGTCATTTCAGCGACTTAAAATATATATGAGCTGTTAAAGAAATATAGATTTAAGTAAGATCAAAAGCACCGGAGAAAAGTGACTGGTTAAATAACTCACAAACGGACGCCAAATCAAAATATCAATGATTAGTTTGAGGGCACCTAAAAGTCTCACCAAGACACAACACAAAATCCTTTTGAAGGAAAATTTAAAAATTTTGAACAACAAATCAACGACACAAAAAAGAGAAATATAGGAACAAACATATCATATCCCAAAAACGACTTACATTAATTGTTTTTTTCCCCCGTGCCAATGAAAAACGCCAGGAAAAAGGGGTCAAGCCCCAAGACAAAGGCAAAAGCAACCTATCCATGCAAATCAAAAAAATCCCACCAGAAATGAGTAATGGTGCTGCACTAGAGGGGGTAGATTACAATAGGGGAGGGTGAGTGGTTTTTGGGTGGTGTTACTGTGATGAAGTGATAGTTCGCGTAGTGGTTTGGTTTTTGTGGTAGAGATGGGATGAAAGTCTGATTTCCCGGGTGAGAAACTGGGCACCAAAAAAAGGGGTTTTAAACCTATCTATGCACGATAACGAAAATTTTTGAATTTCATAAAAAATTTTTACTGAGATTTTTAACAAAAAATGTGTCTTTCGCAATAATTTCTAACCCCCTTGGAAAATTTTTAAAAATTAGAGGTATTACAACAAAAAATTTTTAGTAGTTAAAAAAGATGGGGGTAGGATGATGAGGATGGGGGTTTATAGGGTCGATAGGGTGGATAGGGGGTACGTAAGGTGTTGGGGAAAATTTGGTTTTTGGGGGTTTTTAATGTTTTTTAGGGGTGATGTGGGTGGTTGTAGTATGATTTTTTGGGATGATGGGGTGGTGGGGGATTTTTTTGGGTTTTGGTAGTGGGAAAAGATGATTGGGGGGGGTTTTTGGGGAGTAGGGTGGAAAGGATGTAATGTGAGGGTAGTTGTAGTATAGTGGTTGTAGCGTAGGGGTGGTGGGGGGTTTTAGGGGGTACGGGGGGATATATGGGGTGGGGGGGGGTGGGGATGACGATGGGGTTTGGGGGTTGTAGTAGAAATGGGATAGGAAGAGATGTGAGGGTTGTTGTATAAAAGGTGGGGGTTTGTAAAAGTATGGGGATAGGGATTTGATTTTTAGGGTTGTGGTGAGCCTTTTTAATAGGGGGAATAGTGATGGTGATGGGGGGAGATAAACCACCTTTTGGGCGGAAATCCGCCTTTAGGGGGAAAGTTTCTCACCCTGATACCTTTATTCGATATGGGTGCCCTAAAAATTGCTTTTCCCCCTTTTTTCTTTTTGTACAATTTAAAATTAACCTTTAGTTTCAGCTTGCCCCAATACTTCAACTTTGGTTTTTTTCCCTCTGTCCATAAATTTTTTTAACACCCTTTCCCAAAAAACCCACTTTTCTGCAACCCCATTTTCTTTCTAATGTCTTCTGTAATTGTCCAGTTTTGACAGCCATATAATAATACTGACCATAAAAAAGGGCCCCTTAAATACCCTATGTTTTTTTTGTAAATTGAATTTTTGGGGTTTTTTAAAAAATTAAAACTCATTTTATTAAAACTATTTTTAGCTTTGAAATTTCCCTTCTTTTTTCTTGGGTTTCCACATCTGCCATCTGAAGTTTTTTAAATTTATTATGTTCCAAGATTTTTTAAATTACATCTTAATTGAAATATCAGTTTTAAAAAATTTATGAAATAAGCAGAGCGTATAAAGGGTGGGTATTTGGAAAACTGAATACCCGGGGCTTTTTTTTCCACCCCAATAATCACTCAAATAAGTAATTATGGAGTATGTTGTTTTTTTTTAAGGTTTTTCGGCCTTGCAAAAAATTTAAAGGGTTTTATCACGCCACAAAAAGGGAAAAAAAGGATTTGTAAAAGTTCCAGAATTACAATTAAAGCACCCAAGAAAAAGTAAACATAGGGGAACTTTAAAAAAATAGGGGGGAATTAGATTTCCCCCAGCATACCCCAATTTTTCTTTTTTTTAGATCAACCCATAAGTCTCATCCGGGCCCAAACACAAATTCCAACAAAAGGAAAAAACTCAAAGCTTACATTATCATTCAAAATAACAAAATAATAATACAAACCAAAAGATGATTTTCAAGGGAAAAAAAATAATTCCCCCCAAAAAAATAACTATGCAAATTTTCTGTTTCCCCCCCACAAAGGGCCCGGGCCCCCCAGGGCAAAACCAAGACTCTCATTCCAAACAAAGACAAAAGCTTGTTGGAAAAAGTTTTAAAAGGGGGGGGAAAAACACATATGTACCCCCCTGGCCCCCAAAGGGGGAAAAAAAAGGAGTATATGTGGGAAAAAATAACAAATTTGGGGGATAAAGCAACCTGCAACAAGGTAAGGGGGAAGGGAAAAAGGGGCTGAGGGGGGGGGGGGGGGGGGTGATGAAAATTGAGGGGGAAAAAAAGGGGAAAGAAAAAAGTTTCCCCTTTATTGGGAAAATTTAAAAAGGGCCCGAAATAAGAAAAAACCCCCCCTAAAAAACTGTCTTGCTATTCAGGTCCACAGCAGGAGGCGAAAAAATCAATTATTAAACCACTTGTATTTTTTCCCCCTTCCCTTTTTAAAGACAAACCCTGGCTTTCTGGTTCAGCATAAATTTTTCATGATTACCCATCATATTTCCAAATTTTTGGGCTCTAAAAACATATTAAAAAATTTAGGGGAAAAAAAATTCCTTTGGGAAGATTTTTTTTTAATCCTAATCTTTCCTTTTTTAAAAAAAACAAATCACAGGTTTAAAAAAACAAGC
>NW_027625003.1:0-7518 GCF_034508935.2 Berghia stephanieae
CCCAAGCGACCATACAGCCTGCATTGAATTCTGGTCGTTTTTTGGGGGTAAGGGTTGGCAGAAATGTCAGACCACCGGCAGAACTTGGCCCCCGTTTGGCACGGAAGGTGCTTCGCGAACAAAGCTTCAGCACCACGAAGCTGCAGCGTGGCTGAAGAGAGGCCTGGAGATTCCGAAAATAGCCCTCGTATTTGTGGGCTTAGGGAAGCTTTGTGGATGCGAGCAGCGGAAGCTGTCCGAAGCCCAGATACACCCTTCGTCTCGCGAAGGGCTTGCAATTGTCGTGCACTTGCAAGGGTGATCGCAACGGCCAGGACAGGAAAGCTGAAGGAAGGCTTCCAAGTGGATGAGGATTTGGCGCAACAATGCGTTCATTGGGAAAAGAAAGAGAGCGAGACCTTGGTCGGATCCGGAGCCAAGTTCTTCAGAGGGGTTTGAGCAAAAATGGCCGAAAGCCTGAAACTGTAGAGGCTGGGGTGGGGAAGGGTTGCCCAAGTCATTTTCCTAGCCCCTATCATGGGAAAGCTTAAAAAGGCTTCATCTGTTTTGTTTTCGACATGACAGCAAGCTTTGTTCCTCTCTCCGCAGTTAAAACCACCCTTCCGCACACAAAGAGAACGACGACAGACTCACTGAATACTACTACACCATCCTTTGACAGACGACGACAACTGTTGATGATCTGCTACTCCCCTTCCTCCCCTACTACGCACTGCGACCATCTAGCAAACAAGTATGGCAGCAGTTCGTAGCTACACCACAAACTACAAGCAATTCTGCTACTATGGTGGATACTGGTACCCATTTTCCTCCTGCTGCTGCGTACACCACTTCTGTACTAGTACTACTATAACTATACACTACTGCTACTACTACTACTACTACTCCACTACACTACCCTAACTACTACTACTACTACTACTACTGCTTGTACGTCTGCAACTGCTATGCATGCAGTGCGATGCAGCCGCTACTTTTTAACACGGGGAACTACTAGCGTGATGTAGTACGTTTCACTACCTCTCGCGACGACAGCGACCTCATCTTAATGACGAAGACGGCTCAGGGCTAGCTTTGCCCCAAAATTGGCACCAAGGTCTCTACGAATGACTTTCTCGAGTTTTCCTTGATGCAAGCAGATGTTGAGTCAATAAAAAAAAAAAAAAAAAAAAAACTTATTAGGCTGTACCCTTAGCGATGCTGTGCATGCAGAAGTAGCGTGGTATAGATGTGGTCGTGCCGGTAGTGCAGCGCATAACCGTATAGCCGTAGCAGTACATAACAGACAGCCCGTAGCTTCCCGGGGGCAGCAGCAGTAGCCCAGGCAGCACAGTAGCAGCAGCTGCAGCAGGGTTAGTTACAGTAGTAGAGCAGGTGTTTGTTGTGGTGTCTCTGGGGTGGTGGTGGTAGTGTAGTAGATTGTTGTTGTTTTGGTAGTGTGGTAGTAGTGAGTGTAGTTAGTAGTTTTTTCTAAAACAGTAACCTAGAAAAAAAGCGTAAGGTAGGCCGGGTTGCAAGAGTAGCAAGATGGAGTACGCACAGTGGCAAATACGTTTTATTGTTGTTCTGCGGTGATTGGTGGCAGTGGTTTGGTGTTGCTGTTGTTGTTGTTTTGTTGTTGCGCGCCCTTGCGTTGTTGGACGGTGGTGTCGTTTCGTTGTCGGTTATGCTATGGTGATTGTTTGATTGTTTTGCCGCTGGAGTTGATTGTCGTTCCGTTATTGATTGTTGTTTTTCTGTCACTGTTCGTTGCTGTTGCTGTTGCTGCTGCTTCTCTGCCCACTGCTGGCGCTGTGCCACGGGAGGCGGCTCTGCTGCTGCTGCAGCACCTGCCGGCGTGGTTGGGTTGTTGTTGTTGATGTTGCGTGCTTTTGCTGTTGATGCTCGTTTTGTGTGTGTGTGTGTATTTGTGTGTGTGTTGCGTGTGTGTTGTGTGTGGTTTTCGTGTTTGGTGTTTGTGTGTTTGTTGTTTGTGTGTCATGGGTTTTGTGTGTTTGTGTGTTTGTGTGTTTTGTGTTTGTTGGTGTGTTTGGGTTTGTGTGTGTTGGTTTTGGTGGTTTGTGTGTGTTTTGTTGTTTGTGGGTGTTTGGTGTGTTTGTGTGTTTTGTTTGTTTGTGTGTGTTTGGGGGTTTGTGTGTGTTTGTTTGTGTTTGTGTGTGTGTGTGTTGTTTGTGTGTGTTTTGGGGTGTGTTGTGTGTTTTGTGTGGTGGTGTGTGTTTTGTGTGGGTGGCGCGTTGTCGTTGTCTTGTCGTTGTTGTTGTTGTGGTTGCGGTTGTCGGTGTGGTTGTGGTTGTTGTGTCGGATTGCGCTTGTTGTTGGTGTTGTTGTTGTTGTGTTGTTGTTGTTGTTGTTGTGTTGTGGTATGGCTGTTTGTTGTTTGATTTTATGATGTTGCGTTGTTGCTGTGCGGGTGGTGGGAAGTGTTGTTGTTGTTGTTTTGTTTTGTTGTTCCTTTTGTGTCATTGTTTTGCTTGTTGTTGGTGTTGTGGTTGTTGCTGTCGTCGTCGTCGTCGCTTGTCCTTGGGGTTGGTTGGTTGGTTGGCGGCTGGGGCGGCTGGTGGTTTGTGGTTGGCCGGTTGGCTGGTTCTTGGTTGGTTCGTTCGTTGTTGGGTTCGGTTGTGGTGTGTTCGGCTCGTTCGTTCTTGCTTGTTCTTGCTTCTTGTTGTTGCTCTTGGGTGGGGGGGGGGTGGGGGTGGGGTGGGGTGGGGTGGGGTGGGGGGGGGGCGGGTGGTTGGTTTGGTTTTGGGGTGGTTGGGTGGTTGTTGTTTTGGTTGGTTCTTATGGTTGGTTGGTTGGTTGTTGGTTGGTCGGTTGGTTGTTTTCGGTTGGTTGGTGCGGTTGGTTGTGCGGTTGGTTGGTGCGGTTGGTTGGTGCGGTTGGTTGGTTGGTTGGTTGGTTGGTTGGTTGGTTTATTGGTTGGTTGGTTGGTTGGTTGGTTGGTTGGTTTGGTTTGGGTTGGTTGGTTGGTTGGTTGGGTTGGTGGTTGGTGGCGGTTGGCTGGTTTTGGGTGGTTGGTGGTTTTGGTGGTTGGTTTTTGGTTTGGGTGGTTGGTGGTTGGCTGGTTGGGGTGGTTTGTGGCTGGTTGGCTGGTTGGCTGGGGTTTGGTGGTTGGTGGTTTTGGGTGGTTGGCTGGTTGGCTGGTTGGTGGTTGGTGGTTGGCTGGTTGGCTGGTTTTGGGGGTTGGCGGGTTGGGTTGGTGGTTGGCTGGTTGGTGGTTGGTGGTTGGTGGTGGTGGTGGCTGGTTTGGTTGGTTGGTTTGGTTGGTTTTTGGTTTGTTGGTGGGTTTGGTTGGGTTTTTTGTTGTGGTTGGTTGGTTGGTGGTTGGTCGGGCTGGTTGGCCGGTTGGTTGGTCGGGCTGGTTGCGGTTGCTAGCGGGGGGTGGGGGTAGCGGCGGCTTGGCTGCTCGGGCGGCCGGCTGCTGCGCTGCTGCGCTGGGGGCGGTTTGTTTCTTGTATTTTATTTGTATTTGTTTGTTTGTGTTGTTGTTGTTGTTTTGTTGGGGTTTTTGCTGGGTGTGGTGCTTTGTGTTGTTTGCTGTTCGTGGTGTGTTGTGCTGTTGTTGTGGTGTGGTAACGGGGGGGGGGTTGTAACGGATCCCAACTTTCCGGCCTGAGGCCCTGTTCGGTGGCGCGACCTTGTCCTTGTTGTTTTGTTGTGTGCTGTTGTTGTTAAAAATCAACAAGAAAACGAAACGGACAAAGTAGTTGCAACAGTTCTTTGACTCCATGGCAAAAGCCAGACGAGCAAATTACATAAAGAAACAAGAAAACATCCTTGGCTTTCGATGCAGTAATATTCCGGAAGCACTGTGTCCTGCAAGTTTCCTGCAACAAATCGAAACAAGGCAAACTCCACACCTGCAGCGACAATCGCTCCGGTTTCCTTGGTTTTTTTGCTGCTGTTTTGGCCTGGGCTGGGGCTGGTTGGGGGGCTGGCGTGCGGTGCCGGGGCCCGGTGCAGCTGCTGCTGTGCGCTGCTGTGTGCTGGTTGCTGGGTGGCGGCGGCCGGGATGGCGGAGGCAGAGGTGGTTGTGGAATTTGTCATGTTTTGTTGTTGTCATGCTGGTGGGTTGCTATTGTCGTCGGTGGGGTGGGTTCATCCTCAGTTGGTCTGTGCAGTTCATGGCTAAAAACTATGCTTGAACTTGCCCAAAGTCTAAACCTGACCTTTAACGCCTTAACGTACACTGGTCATCAAACCTGAATGTGGAGACCCTTTTAGAAAGCCGAAAGACTTTGCCAAGGCCTTCTTTTCCCGGAGTTCTCCCCTTCGCTGGCCTGGGATTGCAGTCTGGGACTCTGCGTCCGAGCGAGCGTTTGTTTCGAAAGACCTCGACATTAAGTCCGGAGCAGCAGCAATGGATGGTGCTTGCTTCCGACTAACCCCACCGAAGGGAGTTGGCCTTTGCGCTCTGAGTTGAATCCAGTGCGTCGGACATCACATCGTTGCGGAGTGAGTTGGACTCGTGCCGGCCGACATTCCTCAACGCGAACAGAAATTGGGTTGCAGGGCCGGACTTGAAGACATCGGACAGACCTGGGTCAATCCGCACCGACCCGGGTCGTCCGCCGGACTTAGCTCTCAAAAGAAAACTCGGGAACACCTGAACGGCCTGCGTGGTGACCTGAATTCCTTAGATCGGATGTGGCCTCATGGCGCTCGGCATGGAAACCATGTCCAGGACTTGAGTTCTAAAGTGGGGGACCGGTCGAGCCGCACTTATCAAGTCCGTCCCACTGTCAGTTTATCCCACCGGTGCGAGCATGGACCTGGGCCGTTTTTTTTGACCGTGTTCTTTGCCAAGGTCCGCGCGGAGCAAACCACGCTTGATCGTTCGTCGGAAATTGACCTCGCACGCCCAGCATTGCGGCCCAAAAGGTTGAGCGGACTCCTGATTCTGCGGCTTGAGCAGCGACAGGGGATGGAAGCATGCTTTTAGGAGTCCCAAACTCAGAGGTGAAATCGTTGCGTCGGGCTCACCCAATCGTTGCGATCGGAGTTCACCTTGACATTACAAGGCCTGGGGCGGGTTTTGAAGCGCCGTGAACTTGAATTATGCTGCTCTGATTCGGAGGTCAGGAAGGAAACGCCGAACTGCGTAGTGAGAGCACAAAGATGTGGCGATCAAGGACTGAGAGACTTCTTTTATTGCGGTCGAAGTAGTGAAAGGTTGTTCCTGGATGTGACTGTTTAGGGAGGCCATACGGGGACTCTCCGAGAAGCAATGCCATTGACGTTTGTCAAGGACAGAGGTAACCATTGCTGGTTGCAAATAGCATTAGATCAGACGCCCCCTTTCAATTCTTTCCCTCCCAAAACTCGAAGCTCCAAAATTGATGCGATCTAGATGTTGACTGGCCTCCGTGGTCATGTCAGCGACCTTTAGAAAAACCCCAATCTCGGCTTTTTCATAGCACCGGGTCAGGAGAGGCGGGTGAGTTATTTTGTTCGAATGCAGGAGCTTTCCCTCCAACCCGGGGCACTGAACGATTGGCAAGGCTTTGTCATAATGTGTAATGAATATGTGGTTTGTTGGGCAAGAACTAAGGAGCTTTCCTCAATCACGGGCCAGCTAGGTGACTCGGAGGCAGGATTGCGTCCCGAATTCTCGAGCCATTGAGTCGGACCCAGGAGATGGTCTACGGGGGGAGCTCGCTGACACACGCAAGGCCCCCATGATGTTGGGGTTTTCAGACCCCCGCCCGGAGCTGGCAACATTGGGGACGTTTCGGCCACGCAGGACAAGTCAACGCTTGAAAAGGACCTAACAGCTGCACGTCTCCAACGGCTGCCTGTCCCTTTTGCTCCTGCTCTGCAGGACGGAGTTCATCCCGAAGTCAGGCCTGACCTACTCAAGGTGACAAAAGGGACAGTTTGCCAGACCGGGGTGGATGCCAAAATGGAAATTAGTTCAACCCGATTACAACCTTCCCACAAGTTGCGCTTGCTCAGAGTCAGCAAAGCGAATTTGCGAAGGCACAGGCACCAACCGATGAGCAGCAAATTTGTTTGACAATGCTTCCACATGCCCGTCGAACCCCAAGCAGGATTACCACTGCTCAGGGCATGGGAAACTTGGGAGGCCTATGCCTCAAGAGTACCTCAAAGCAAAGTTTGAGTAGCAGATCCTCTATCTGCTGGGTTGGGGACTTGGTGCAACCCAGGGGCACTCCCAGCCTGCAGAAGGCGGCTTCGCCCATTCGGATCTTAAGTTCCTACCACTACTGCCCTCTGTTTCGAGACCTGCACACCGGGGCTCTCCAGCAGGAAAGGCTTGCAATAGCCGCCTGCGGGACTGTGCCTTAAAGACCGACCTCGGTCCCCAAGGGCGACGTCACGAATGTTTCCCAAACAGGGGCCACTTCACCAAGGCCGACGGAACAAAGCTGCTCCCCCCATTAGGATGCCGTTTCTAAACCCCCCCCGCTTTGTGGTAAGAGTGGGCCGCATTAGGGTTTTGCATGGTGGTTTTTAAAAACCCCGCGGCGCGCAACCGCGCAAGGGCGGGGCCCAAGAATATAACAAAAAATATTATTGTATTATATTGTGGGTTTGTATTGGATAATGTTTTACGCAAACCCCTGCGCGCGCAAGACGCGCAAGGGGCGGGCGCAAGCACTGTCCTAATGCCTGGGCATGGTCCTTCAATTTAGAAAAAAATTCCTAACCTGTCCAGCGGTCCAAAAAACCGTTTAAGCCTGGCCTGCCAGAAAGCAGAGTCCCAACACTAAGCACTTTCAATTGCGATTTAGCGGGGCAATAGCCTGAAATACCCCCACGAACTGTGTGGGTCAAGCCTGTCAGTAGATTTGCCAGACACCCGGTGAGCAAGCGTTGCAAGACCACCTAAGCATCCCCCCAAAGCCGTGGTTGGAGTGACCACCCTTGTGTTCGGCCCGTAGGGGAAGAAGCCACCTCCAGATCGAAGCATGCCCACACCCGCACCGCCTAATCAAACTTAGGTAGCTTGGGGGAAGGGAGGAGCTCAATCTTTCTCTAAACTGCCTGCTTCGAGTTCGCGAATCGGCAGGGTGGGCATGATATTGCCAATAATCAGCTAGTTAGTGTTGTGTTTTAAGTTGCTTCAAATTTCGGCGGGGCAATCTCACTTGACATTAACCCCCACCCTTTGTTTTGTAACTTTGAACCTTGGAGAAGCATTTCAGCAAAACAGAGTTCGATTGCACGACAGATCCTCGACCCGGCACAAGCTTAGGTGATTCCGGATGTTTAAATGTTGTCGAAACGTCCCGCCAAACGTCCGTAGGCAAAAGTGTAGAGCAGCCTTCAGGGACTCTGCCCCAAAAAAACGACCTCCGTCCTTTAAGAACAACCCAACGACATCTCAAAGGACAGGTCTGGTTCCGTCTTTCAGAACCTTTACGGGAATCCCAACACGTGGCCCCACGTCCCCTGGGTGGCTGAGTGTGTTTTTGTTCACAGGATGTGAAGGAGTTGCAGGGCACAGACAGAGGCTTGCGGGAGGCCCACCGTGGGGGTTCGCCGCTTGCAGCGACC
>NW_027625004.1:0-7516 GCF_034508935.2 Berghia stephanieae
CAAACTTAAAACCCAACCCCAACCCCTTTAAAAAGGGGGTGAAAAAGAAAAAAAACTAACAAAGCCATAAAAATCAAAAAAAAATAAAACCCAAATTATTATAAAAATTTCCACGGGGACATAGATGCATATATGAAACCTTTTGATTTTTTTTAAAACCTTAAAAGATACACCCATGGTTTTGAAAACCAATTTTTTTTTTTTAAGTGCACCATAATTTACAAGAAATTAAAATTTAGACCCACAATTTGGATTTTTAAAAGAAAACGTTTAACCACAAGAATGTAAAAATTTTCATGAGTTTTGGGAAAGCCCAACTGATTTTTCAAATCAAAAAAATTTAAATTGAAAGGGGTCTGTTATTGTTTTCCCCCCTAAAACAGCATATTATAAAAACCAAAAATTATCTTAATTGCCCCCAATTGGACCGAACTCCCTAAAAAAAAATTTTTAAAATTCCAATGCCCTCACGCAGTACCCCTAGCAGGGGGGGTTAAGGGCCCCCTTCAAAAAAATTCAAATAGGATCAGCATGACCCCTTTTTGGGCAATATTACCATTTTTCTGACATAGATACGCGTTAACGGCCGGGGTACTCATTTTACACCCCGATTAGGTAGAAAAGGGTGACTGGGCCCTTTTCCGGGGACTAAAACTTTTTCCCCTTGCCCTCAGAGCAGGACTCGAACCCGGCCCCCTTTTGTCTGAAAAGGTGTGCCCATTTTTTTTTTTATAAACCCACATACCCAACAAATAAAATGGAAAAAAAGGTTAACAAAGTATGACAAAAGATGGTTTAAACAAACCTTCCCGGGATGAAGAAAGGGTAGCTGGGTTTTTTTTGGGCCCTTTAGACATTCCACATGAGATTCGTTAGCATTTGGGTTAATCCCATTTTATACAGGAACTTTGGTTTGGGGTTTGAAGTTTTTACTTGACTCAAATTTCTGAGAACAAAAAAAAAATATACATTGTATCCAATTTTTTTCTGTAGTTTTCATGAGGGAAAAATTTTTTGGGGGAAAAGATTGAATTTGATTTCAACATGAAATTGGGGTGTGATTTTATTGGAGTTGGAAAAAGACAACCATAGACACCATTGTATACAACTTAAAAAATAGTTCAGTTTTTTTACTTTTTTCTTTTTTTGTTGTTGTGGTTAGGTACATATTTTTTAGTGGTGTCTAAACATATATTTTAAAAAAAAATTTAGCTTTTTTAGCGCAATATCCCTAAACTTTCTCAAAAGCACTTTACAAGGGGTACTTCCCCAAAAGCAACACATAACTATAGGGCGGACATGACACTTGTTTGGTGATATTACAATTTTTTCAGACAGAGACAATGTGTTAACAGTCAGCCACTCAATTTACACCTGGGCACGGTTAGAGAATAAGAAGTAAAGAGCCTTTCAAGGACTTCAATTTTTGCACTGAGTGAAGCTCGAACCCAAGACCTTCCAATCCGAAAGGGGAGTGTCATCCCACAAGACCACATAGCTGCACATATGTTTACCATAAAAGGGAATATAAATATTTAAAATCCTGTCTACCTAGAGTGCATTTTATTTTGATTTCCTTTGGTATTGATTTACGAATATCTCAATAATAACTTTAATTATTTGTACACATTTGTTATTTAGGCCATGGTCTGTACTTCATGTGAGGGTAACTACCCTAATTGTTTTTTTTGCACGTTTCTGTTTCGGGGGTCCTGCTAGCTCAGTATGTACACTTGGTTCAAACACAAAGGGACCTGGACCTTACAGCTCTGATCTGAAGGGCTTTTTCCCTTTTTAATGCTTTCTCTTTGACCATCACTGAATGAACAGTCATAAAATTCCATACTCTTTGCATTATCAAGGGTAAATGGTGGGGAAATATCACCAAGATTATGCGATAAAATAATGTATTAATATATTTTACAGTGCCCATTCTTTCACTGACAAGTGCTCTATGTTGCTTAAGATAGACTATATAAATTATCATACATACTAGACAGAACCCATACACCAAATACCAAGACACAAAATATACAAACCTTAACTATATACACACTCAGCACATCCAATACACTCAAACCAACCAAAACACACGTATACAAACCTTAACCATATACACACTCAGCACCCCAATAACACCCCAAAAACCAAGACAGGTACTCATTTTAAAATTTTTAAAAACCCGAGTACGGTGACAGAATGTGAGTAAAGAGCCTTTTCCATGGGGCCTTCCAATCCGAAATTGAGTGTCATACCACAAGACCACATAGTCACACCTAAACATTTTTATTGCTAAAGGATTGATTTGTGGTGGGGAACTTAGAGATTAACTCTTATCATGATTATCTATCAGTTTTGTCTGCTCATTTTTTACTTTTGGTGAATCTTGATGAAGACGTCCTCACACAGATTATCCCCCACGGGACGGAGCATCGCCTATCTCGTAATTAGAGAATAGACAGTAATTTGGGGTGTCCCCTTGTCCTCCTGTCACTTCAACACAAAAGTGTCTCTGTGGGTAGATTAAATAATTACAAATTTATTAGAATAAAGTGATCACCCCCTTTTAAAAAAACTTGAGCCGTTTATATTAGCATAATGACCAATTAAACTCTCAAAGCGCTTTACAAGGTGTCCAAAACCAAAAACTTAACATGTCTGATGAGACGTGACGCCTTTAAGGTGATATTACAATTGCTTTCAAACACCAATGCTGTACGGGCCATATTCTTTTAACACTTGAGTACAGTGACAGATTGTGAGTAAAAAACCTTTCCCAAGGACTCAACATTATCTACCTGGATTCACCCCAGAGAACCCTCAGGTGCAAAAGTAAGTGTTACACCACGGGACCAAAAGTCATTTATAACATCATATCATAGATAAATAAATGTTTTTTTTCAAATGCTTTTCTTTGCCATTTTGGTTAATATTGTATAGAATAAATGTAGATCATGTCACTCAACTCTTTGGTATTGTTATTAATTAGACTGCAGCTAAAATTTTCTCTAGCAATTTATAAACGTTTATGTAGTTAAACATAATTTTGTGTGTTGGTGCAATTGAATCTGTGTTTAAGCAGAACAACCATATCTTACTTAAACACCACCACCAATAGACTATAAATGTTTAAGGTTACATATAGTTTTGTGTGTTGGTAAAAAATTATTTGTATGAGGAACGGATGAGTTATTTTACTTAAACACATACCATTAATAGACTATATAGACTAATATGTTTAAGGTCACAAATAGTTTGGTTTTGTTGTTATAAATTATCCGGCTGGAAGAGCTGATGAATATTTTACTTAACATAGGGTGCCAAAGAAAGGTGATTTGGGACATACTACCCCTTGGTCCCCTTCTCAATACAGTTTTATGGCAAGACTTGATAGGGAAATGGAAGAGAGGAGACGTTAACTCCCATCAAATTTGACAAACAGTTGAAGGATTTTCCCTCACTGGCCAAAATGGTTGACACTGTTTCAGGAAGATTGAAGAGGTGTAATTTTATTATTAGTAAACAGACATCTGTACTATCTTTTCAACATGACAGTTTCTTGAGTAAATTAATCAATTAAAGTAGGCCTCTCAAGACCATAGAGCCCGGAGTTTTGTACAGTTCTAAAGTTTTAAAATGACAATAGCAACTGCTTGTTACCCTTTGGATAGGATGCTAATCAATCAAAAAGTTCTTTCTGCCAGAGTAACAGACTTAGCTACCCAATTAATGTTTGGGTGGACAGGGAGATTAGCAAGAAATCTCAACTTTGCATGGGATTAATCCTGGTCTCTTTGAGTGTGAAGTTTACAGCTCAACCAACTGAGCTATCGTGACCCCCAAAAAACGGTGTCTATTCACACTTAATCATTCTGTTATATTATGAGAGATCAAGTCGTATGAGCAAACTAGCCAAATCTAGAAATAAAGTCAACCTAACATCAGTACGTTAATCCTATTGGAAATGAATACTTTGTATCATCTCATTGTCCTATTTAACTCTCTCAAGTTCATATGCATGGAAAATCGAACAAATTTGTTTGATTTTCAGTGAGGGGTGAACTCTAGAGATTAAATAAATATTTAAGATAATTTTGGTCACCATTTAATTCATATGTCAGAAATATGTGTAGTTGGATTTTTTATAAGCATGAAAATTATCTACCAATCATAGGGTGATAAATTCTCTAGTCTTCTATAAACTGAGAAAGATAGTCAGTATTAACCAGTTAACTGCCATACTCCAGAAAGACGAGCATTAAAAATTTGGCCAGAAAACTCATCCTTCAAATATCAAACAGATTTAAATGATCCTCATCTTGGCAAAAACTCTCAAACCTGGGAATTTAACAAAGACCTCCAGAGATTTGAGAGTTTTTGCCAAGATGAGGGTCATTAAAATTGATAGATATATGAAAGACAAGTTTTCTAGTCAACTTTTAAAATACACATCTTTCTAAAGTATGGCAGGTAACTGGTTAAACAAAACCTTTACAAATGTAGTAACATGTTTGAAAATATCCTCGGCATACAAAAATAAAAACCAACCAATATCCTAGCTCATCCAATCAATATCAGTCCATAGACTGACATACTTCATCTCTTCCAGTATGTGTCTAGACTGATATTCTTGGAAAATGAAATCACATATTTAAAAATACAGATAACAAAACTAAAATAAATAGAAATCAAACCAAATTCCATCTCAGTGAAAATATAAGAGAAATATAAAAATGAAAACCAGATAAATATCCCACCTCATCCTTATCAATGTCCAGTCCACAAATCAGCGTCCATCGTTCTCTTCCATGTATCGTAATTTATGTCTCGACTGGTTGATACACAGGAAGAAAGGCATGATGGTCACTATCTTGGTCAGTTGAAGCTTGGACATAGTGATGTGGACCAGGAACTGAAAGGATGATAAATGATAATAATAATAATAGTTTATAATAAATATAATATAATAATAATAATGATAATAATAATAATAATAATAATAATAAAATAATAATAATAATAATAATAATAATAATAATAATAATAATAATAATAATATTCATGAATTTATATAGCGCCTGAACATCCACGTTAATCATAGCGCCTGAACATCCACGTTAATCGTGGTCTGAGCAGCACTTTACATAATAAAATGTTTAAAAAACAAAAACAGAAAATTTTAAATCACGATACTACATAATAAGCATGAATACAGAAATAAAATCTAAGCAACATCTATTTCATAAAAAATAAGCCTTACGGAACAACTCAGTCTTCAGACATTTCCTGAAGATGATAAATTTTCACAGGACTTATAGATATATAATAATAATGAATATATAAAATCCAGTGTAGTCAACATAATTGTATACAAGCTTACCATGTACTTTTTTCCTCTCTCTCCTTGTCATGACAGATGACAACCCCTCCACTGCCAATGGTGTCCGTGGAGAAAGAACTGAGACCAGCGGGACTCGTACACTCTCAACCTTAGTCTAAGAATAAATAAAATAATTTAAAATAATCGTATTCCCTAAATCAACAAAAATCATTTGCAGTAAATTTGATATCTTCCAAAACAAGTGTGAACAAATAATCTTCGACATCTTTTAGCCCAATAAAATAATAACTATGGAACTTCTACAAAAAGTTGAAAATGTTCCCCATCTTTGAAACAGTCATATTTAGAAGATGGAGAATAGAATGTTTGCTGAACAAAGGAGGGAGCAATCCCCAAAAACAACGCTTAGATGGACACCGCAGGGAAATTGGGAGACATGGAGAAGATTGGTAGAAAGAGAGATGACATCCTTTGGTTGGACTTGCGGGAAGTTCGAAAGCCGATGGAAGACAGAATGTCACTTGAGCTCCCTAATGTTGACCTAATCTTGATGAAACAGCACAGAGGATTAAGTAAGCAATAAAATACCTTGCATTATTTCTCTGGGGTAATTTACCTTTCAGGTCAATCTGCAGAAAAGATAGAGATCTTGTCATCTACCCTGCCTAAGGCCTGCAGCACAATGTTGAGTCCTTCGAAAAGGCTCTTTATTCACATGCTCTCACTATGAAAAGGCTCTTTATTTTACATGCTCTCACTATACATAGGTGTTAAAATGAGTCCCAGCATTGTTAATATTGAAAAACAATTATAATATCGCCTTTTAAGCGTCCTGTATTGTCCAACATGTTACGTGTTGTTGTAGGCTAAGGAACCCCTGTTATAGCGCTTTGAGCACATTTAGTTGATCCAAAGCTATATAAAAACTCAAACTGAAGATAAAACCCAGGTATCAGTACAAGTGCAGTACTGCAAAGTGAAAACTGGGGACTAAGTTTTCGAATATATCAAATCCCATTTTAATAAAAGCTAATTCTACATTCTTAAACTCATCAATACCTTTTTCCTTTTATTTCTCTTGAACCTGAACAGCAGCAAATTGTGCGAGGAGCTGAATTCATAAACTGTTTCAGAAAGAGATCCCTGAAAAATCAAGGACACGATGATTATTTCATAGTTACAAAGTCGATTACATCTATACATGTGTAGAATTTATCAAAAAGTGATTAAGTTTAATTAAATAACAAATAGTCACTTCCCTTTTATGCTCCACTTCACTCATGAAGGGTGGGAAGGTCCAGATAGCTCAGATGGTAGAGCACTTTACTTCACAGGGAAAGAGAACCCTCAATCCTGGGTGAGGTCAAGACCCCCCCCCCCCCCCCCCCCCCCACACCCCCGGTTTATCCAGCAGTGATTGGGTTGCGGGGTCTGTGAGATTTGGGAGAAAGTTTTTTTGTGATATACTAGCCTCCTATCCAAATGGTAGCAAGCAACTCCTACTTCCATTAAGCACTATAGAAGCCTAGATAATCTCTCCAGAACTTTATGGATTTGAAGGACAACTTTTCACACACAAAGATTATGACATGTGCATGATTTTTGTTGACCCCCCCTCCCCCCCCCCCCCCCCCCCCTTCTATCTCTCTCTGAGAAGCATGGCTTACTAATTAGGAACTGACTGAAATACTTAAAGCATTGCTTTCTGAACGATTCATAAGTCAGAGAAGACATTTTTTTTTTCAAACCTTCTTTAATTCTTAAAAATGACAATCATATTGGTACCTGCAGCTGTAAAAAATATGTAATTTCTTCCTTGAGGTTTTTCTGAACTTTAATTTTTAAAATTAAAAAATATTATAATCCTGTTAGAACTCACAGCTGTTAAAACAAAACAAAAAAAGACGCAATTTCTTCTCCAAGGTTTTTCTGATCTTTAATTTTTCAGAAAATAGAAATCATTATAATCCTATCAGTACAAGTAGCTGTAAAATAAAAGTGCTATTTCTTCTCTGAGGTTTTTATCTGATTTTTTTTTAATTAAAAAAAAATTATTAAACATATTTGTACTCACAGCCGTAATTTCTTCTCTAAGGTTTTTCTGATCTTTATTTTTTTTTAAATAAAAATTATTATAATCATATTAAAACTCGCAGCAGTATAAAAAAAAAGCAA
>NW_027625005.1:0-7515 GCF_034508935.2 Berghia stephanieae
CCTGACAGCTGAAACCATTGCGCGACCCTTGGACCCCCCCGAATGAAAACCCCAACTTTTGTATAGTAGGCATGTTTTGCCTATTACTCAATCTTGGGATCCCCACATTTCCTGATAAAATGCACCTCCTTGTCAGCAATAGTGTTTTTCCAATTCCAGCGGAAGTGAAGGAAACCTTTGAACTCCCTTGAAGAAGGAGATAGAGAATGCAGCTGTCACTCCCGTTGACCAAGAAGTTCCCCTAGTGGTTCGAAAACAGATGCTTCGGACATCGCAATAGCAGCTAGCTAAATCAGAAGGGGAAAACCAGTTGCTTTTTTTTTCCATAACTGTGAATCAAAGTGAAAGGAGCATTTCTCTGTAGAGAAAAGAGGCATATGCCATTGTGGAGGCTCTCCGTAAATGGAAAACACCTACTTTACTTGGAAAGCATTTCAAACCTTGTAACTGACCAGAAAAGCGTTGCCTTCATGTACAATAATTTCTCAAAAAGGGAAGAGAAGAATGACAAAACCCCAAAGATGGAGAATCGAACTGTCGTGCTACGGGCTACGTTTGTTTGTCCTACAGACCAGGCAAAGACAATCTTTGCAAGCAGGACTCTTTTTCCCAAAGAGGCTATTGACCTACAACTCATTCTGATCCTAGGCACTTCAAAATCTCCATGCCCTCACTATCCCTTTCCTGGGGTTACAAGGATGATTGCATTTCGTCAATCCAAGAACCTGCCTTATCGCTTGAAGTGAAGGAGGTTTGTGCCAACTGTAAAATTTTGGCTGTGAAACTGAAGCCTTCCTTCTACAAACAGTCAAATCCTAATCTGATCAAGCTACTCAAGGCCCATTGAGCTCCTGAGTCTGAGTGTGGACTTCAAGGGTCTCTGGCCCCTCTTCTTCCAAGAAAAAAAATACCTTTTAACAATGATTGGACGAATTTCTTCGCCTTTCCGTTTGCTTTTTCGTGTGCCGATATGAGTGCCGCAACAATCATCAAAATGCTTTTGCCAGCTTTCTCTCTGTTTGGAATGCCGTCTTATGTGCACTCTGATAGAGGGGCCAACTTCATGTCTCGTGGAACTCAAGGACTTTTAACATAGGAAGGGGGTAAGCTTACTAGCCGGACTACTACATATAACCCGAGAGGTAATGGACAATGTGGAGCGACTGAACGGAACACTCGGGAAACAATAACGCTTGGCACTGAAGTTCGTGGTCTGGAGATTCACCGTGGGAATTTCGTTTCTTCCTGATTCCCTTCATTCCCTAAGGTCTCTCTTGTGCACTTCCACTAAACGAAACTCCTCACGAGAGAATATTTCGCTACAACAGGAAATCCAAAATTTCGGTACAACTTTTTCCGACTTGACTCACTACCCCTGGAACGGTGCTCATGAGAAGGAAACACGAGATCTTCAAAGTATGAACCTTTGGCAGATGAAGTCGATCTGTTGGATCCACTTTATCAATCCACCCCATGCCCACGTCAATTCCGGGGAATGAGGGGGGAGACAACAGTAGCTTTGTGAAACCCTGGGCACCCTTTCTGGGGCCTGCCTATGCCTGACTCTTTCGTAAAGGACAATTTCCTCCGCTTACGCACTCCTCAATTAATGGAGCCAACAAACCAGGTCCCATTCTTATTCAGGCGGAAGCCCCAAATCAAGTTTCGGAACGAGTGGAATCGGTTTTAAAACACTCCTGACCCTGAACTTCAAACCTCATTCTGTGAGAAAAAACGGCCCAAACCCCTCTGACCCTAAAAACACCCTAATGAGAACACTCGTTAGTCCCCAAACCAAGTCCTTTCATTCGGACCCGGGTTTTTACAATCTGCGGAATAGAGGAAGCCTGAACTTTCCTGACAATCCTAAGACCAAGACTTATACTTGTGTTTTGATTCATAGCATTACGTCCCCCATTCTTTTTTGATTATAGACTTGGGACTTTGCAATCATTGTTCGGTTGAATGCTTCCAATTTTGACTGAGGGGGGGGGAAAAGAATGTTGTGAGGTAAGCTTTGTTCGTGCGCTTCACTTTTTTATTATTTTCAACGCTTTGTTATGCTATGTCTGCTTTATCTGTTTTTGTAACTGTTTGCTTTTCGCTTGTGTTGCTTTATTCATCATTCTCTCGTCGTACCTCTTTTGAATGTTGGAATAAAGCCTAGATTAGGTTTTAAACTAAAAAAAGACAGACTCTTCCTACACTCACTTCAGCCATTCATACCATATATGATATGGTCAAACAAAGGGTGTGATCACATTAAAAACAAAATTATTTTTTTAAAACACTAAAAAAATGAATTTTATGTTACCTGAGCAAAAGGAGTATTGCTACTGACAATCTCTGACAAGGAAAAAACTGGGTTTGAGAGAAGACAGTCCAATAAAGGCTCCTGTTCATTCTGAAACCATAAATGTCTTATTTGGGTTGAAGTCGGTAAGGAGGGTCCATTCAGAAAATGGCTTGAGGTGGTACACGATAAAAGTTCTTTTTTTTGGGGAGGAGTCTTTGGTAAAGGCCATCTAGATCCTCCTTTAAAGTAAGGCTCTCCAATCCTCCTAACCCAAATGGAATTGAAAATGCTCCACCCACTTCGTCTTATACCTTTGGGAGGGCATTCTTACCAATCCCTCAAGCCAAGGGCCGGGAAAAAAAATTAATTTTTCTTTTAAATCATCACACTAATGTATATAGCAAAATTAAATCACACAAAAATATGACCTTGGGTTTTTTTTTAATGCACCTTCCGGTTGACGGTGTATCTTAACGGACCGTGTTTATACACCTCCGTCACACATGTGGCCATCCCACCAATTTCATTCAGCGATTTTTGTTTTTTCTGTATTAAACACGGCGAAAGTTATTTTTGTGACATCTGTAGGATGTTTGTGTTAATAAATTTATATAAAAATAATAATTTAAAAATCGAAATATAAAAACCAGAAAATAGAAGGGTTGCATTGAAGGAAAAAATAATTTTTTTTTGAAAGACATTAAATCTGATGAAACAGTCAGGTGGCTCCGTAGAGCCCAGGGGGACAAGCTGTCAGACTCTAACCTTGAAAGTACTGGGGTTCGATTCCCATTGGTAGACATTTTTTTTTTAAAGGTTACTTTATTGAAAAAAAAACATTTTTTTTTTTTTTTTTTTTCTTTTTTTTTTAAATTTTTTTTGTTTGTTTTTTTTGGGTTTTTTTTTCAAAAACTTTTTATGTCTTAAAAAAACTTTGATTTTCATTTTTCTAAAATTATTTATTTATTTGAGATCAGTATTTTTTTGGTGCCATTTTTTTCTTTTTACTTTTGATTTTTTTTTAAATTATTGTTATTATTCTTTAATTTATTATCATTGTTTAAGCGTACATAAGTAATCACTAAGGGAGCGTGCTAAACTACCAATATAACTATTTAAACCTCATGGACGAGTGCAGCAACATTTTCATTTAATTTTCCATCACCACCAACGGAGGTGCATAAAAATGTTGCTTTTTGTACACCTCCAACGGAGGTGCATAAAAAAAACGCCAACCAAATATGACTGTGCTGATTTTTTTTAGGTTTTTCGATTATAATCATTTTTTTTTTTTTTTTCACAAGAAAAATTTTTTTCTGTTTTTTACTTCTAGTTATTCATTAAAAAAAAACTTCCAAAGCAAAAGCCACTTGTGACTACTATAATGTAATAATAAGGAATAAATAAAGTTATCAAATATGATGTCAGCTATCCAGCACACACAATTCTTTCAAATTTAAAGTTTAAAAATTAAATTCAGCAACTCATTCAAACCACAAGGCACCAAAGGTAGGGGGGGAAATGAAAATAATTGACATATATGCAAATTGAATGTTGTTTTATTTGAGTTTCCACAAGAGTACCATAACCATTAGAACCTGCGTTTTATGTCAAACCAAAATTTGGTGGGAAAAAACCTCTGTAAAAAAAAACACAAACAAGGACTAGGACACAAGACTGGGGAAAACATTTGCCCAAAACCTGATCCAAAGTTTAAAAAAATTAAGAAAAGAGCACAAATTTTTTAACCTAACCATGATAAGTGTCGTGAATAGATTTTTATTACATGTCATTAAACGATGAGAAAAAAAAAATAAAAAAATAAAATAATAAAATAATAATAAAAATGCACGAGGGCATGTATCTCCACATGAGTGGGTAGTCGTCACCGAAGTGGGGTAGTTACGCGATTTAATTACACATACCTAGATTTTGTTGTTCGTAATACGAAACGTTAAAAAAAGTGATTCAAATAAGGTAAAAAGAGGACGAGTAAGGGGGGTGACTGTCGCTTATAATACGCCGACAAACAAAATATGACGTCACAATCACAAAAACATCATGAACAACTGAGAACAACTACAAAACCAAACAGCCTCGATTGCGATAGTAACACACCAACACACAAACACATAAAAAGGGCATATAAATTCCCTACATAAAAAATAATGTGTGCATTTGTAATATTTTAAAACATTTCAACAAAACCATTGTCCTTGTTCTCTGTTTCTCATTAAAACCGGCCAAGGAAAAAAAATGAGAGTATGGCTAAATTTGTGAGAGTGCGCCTTCCATCCCAGCCCCCACCAACAGACGGGGAAAAACCCCCGGGCCCCAACGTGATTGGAAAAGGGTAAAATTTTCGTATTTCCCGATAATTTTTGTTTAAAAAAAAAACCCTTTTTTAATTTTTTTTAAATTACCAAAGGGGGGGAAAAGGGGAAAAAACGTTTTCCAAAAAAAGGTTAAGTTTTTTTATGTTTTTTGGGAAATTTCCCCAAATTCCGATGTGACGTATGTGCTTCCCTTTCCCCTCTCTCCTTTTCCTTTACCCCCCCGCTTCCTCTTCCCCCCCCTCCTTCTTTTTTCATCGGGTTTTCCCTCTTCCCCTTTTCTCCTTCCTTTCCCTTTTCTTTTCTCCCTCCTTCCTCTACCTATCTTTTTTCTCTTCCTTTTCTTCTTTCCCCTTCCTTTCCTTCCTCCTCCTCTTCTTCTCCTTCTTATTCTCTTTTTTTTTGGGGTTTCCATTCCATCTTTTTCTATTCTCTCTCACCCTTCTCCTCTTCTCTCCCCTCTCTCTCCCTCATCTGCCTCTCTCTCTTCTCTTTTCTCCCTCTTCACTTCTCTCTCTCTTCTGGGGGGGGGGGGGTGTGGTGTGGGTTTTGGTTGTGTGTGTCATCTCTGGGGCCCCCTCTGGTCTCTTTCTCCCCGGTGGTTGCTTCTGGACTGGGGCGGTTGCCCCTTTCCTTCCTCCCTTTTCTTTTTCTTTTCTTTAAACTCTTTTTCTCGCTCCTATGTCTCCTCTCTCTCTCTCTCCCCTTTTCTCTCTTTTCCTTGTGTGTGTTTTATGGTGGGTGCGCGTGGTTGTGGTGGGGGGGGTCCGGAAACCGGGGTTTTCTTTTAATTCAGTTCCGGGCGTGGGACTTTTAAACGGGGTTCCCCGGGTTTCCAAAAACCTCTTTTCACCATAAAAAGCCGGGATTAAATTTCTTTTCCTATTTTTTTTTTTTTTTTTTTTTCTTTTTTTTTTTTTTTTTTTTTTGATTTTTTGGGTTTTTTTCCCTTTTTTTTTTTTCCCTTTTTTTTCTTTTTTTTTTTTTTTTTTTTTTTTTTTTTTTTTTTTTTTTTTTTTTTTTTTTTTTTTTTTTTTTTTTTTTTTTTTTTTTTTTTTTTTTTTTTTTTTTTTTTTTTGGTGGGGGGGGGGGGGGGTTTTTTTTGGTCCCGGTTGGGGGAATCCATTTTTAGGGAAAACCCTTTTCATTTCTTAAACCTTCAATTCTTTTTTATTTTTTTCTTTTTTTTTTTTATTTTTTTTTTGGGTTTGTTTAAAATGCTGCTGATCCTATGCAAAATTATGGGGACCTTTTTCGCCTAAACAACGGTATCATGATCTAATAAATAAAATTAAAAAAAAAACAATAAAAATTTATTATTAAAAAATAAATCCTTACAACAAAACTCACCTTTTTCATCGAAGGCCCTTAAAAAAAAAAATAATAAAAAAATACTCAATAAAGTCTTTTTTTAAGGTTGTTTTTCCATCCACGTTTAGGGTTTTTTCCCCCTTAATGAACTTTCCAAACTATAAAAACAGTTTAAAAAGTTTTTGGTTTCCCTTTAATTTTGGTGGCCGTTATACTTCTTGCAAGGGAAAATCCTAAGAAATCTATTATGGTTTTTCCCTAAAAAAGCCCCATAAAAATTGCCATCCGGGTGTATAACGGACCAAAAACACAAAACGTGTGTATCCATGAACGTTTATAGTTTGGATCAATTAAAGTTCAGTGAGCATTACTCTAAAACGCGGATGGCAAAAACCAATAACAAAGAACTGAGTGACCGTCATCTTCGAACTATCTATAAGAAAAATATCAATTCTGCCGTGCTCTGGAAAAACCTATATTTAAAAATTGGCCAGAAAAACTCGTCCTTCAAATATCGATCGATTTTAAAATGACCCTCATCTTGGCAAAAAAAACTCTTCAAAAACCCGGGACTTCACGAGTTGAGCCAAAAAATAAATTTCCTTCAACAACCGAGTCTGAAATTTGAGAATGGTTATACTCTGGATGTTTTAGCATGTGTGACCGCTATTGTGAGAGGGATTGGGCTTTTTTTAAATTTGGCATGCGAACAATTTTGGAATAGCCAATTAGAAAGATAGAGTCACGCTTTCTCATCCGGCCAGGCGGAGTTTTTCGTACCAATAGGTCGCGGGTTCAAACCCCACCACCGCCGCGAAATGTTTTATTCTCTATTGTCTTCTGGCACTTTTCTAACTCAACCCATTCCCTCTCTTGTTGTTACCAATTAGAAAAATAATATAAATGTTTGATGGCCAATGAGGTTCGGGTATTTGATTAACAAATCTGGGTAGAGCTCAAATTTATCGGGAAAGGCGAGTATTTATTTATTTTATTTTTTTACTTGAGCTTTATATAGCGCAATATCCACTAAATGTGCTCAAAGGGGGCTTTACAAGGGACCCTGGTCAACATCAACATTTAACATGTAGGACGGGACATGCCGCCTGTTTGGCGAATATTTTCAATTTTTTTTGGACAACGATAACGCTGCTAACGGCCAGGTACTCATTTTTTTATAACAAAACACCTGAGTACGGTGGAGAATGTGAGTAAAGAGACTTTCCAAGGACTCAACTGTGCGCCGAGCGCGAGGCTCGAACCCAGGACCGTCCGCATCCGAACGCGAAATGCCATACCACTAGACCAATTAGCCGCACTAATTACAATCGGCCTGTCTCTTTGTCAAGAAATCGAACCTGAATGTATTGCGCATTGGGCTTTTTCAGGCAAAAAAAAAAATTAAACAGGAGATATGCAGACAATTGAAAAAGGTGGATACCTTAGAGAATACAGGACTCCTAGTAGTCTGTGGTGGATACAGCCCTGAGGGGGGAAAGCGAGGGGGGAAGAAATAACATTTCATTAACAATGAGTAAGTTTTCGATATCTTGACCATTTCATGCCTTTACACCT
>NW_027625006.1:5000-7516 GCF_034508935.2 Berghia stephanieae
AGAGCGTGGCTCTACCGTGTGAGCTATCCACGAACACAAAAATATTCGTTTCAAACCCAAAGTCATTTCTAGATCCCTCTCTCACCCACTTCTTGAGATCGCCGATTCGTTCGTCACAATCGCGAAGTAATTTTGACCAGCAGTTAAGCTTAATAGCCAATATTCTCATCACAAACATATAACATAGAAACGGTTGAGACATTGAGTATGCTCCGGTGTATGGGGTGAATTTTTAATTCAGAAAAGTGAGTGGAGCAGGCACTTATGTTGGTAACAACAAGATATGAAGTGAGTAGAAAAGTGCCAGAAGACAATAGAGAATAAAAATTTTTTGGATAGCTCACACGGTAGAGCCACGCTCTCACCTGCCAGGCGGAGTTGTCGTACCAATAAGGTCGCAGGTTCAAACCCCACCACCGCCGCGAAAAATTTTTTATTCTCTATTGTCTTCTGGCACTTTTCTACTCACTTCATATCTTGTTGTTACCAACATAAGTGCCTGTTCCACTCACTTTTCTGAATTAAAAATTCACCCCATACACCGGAGCATACTCAATGTCTCAATCGTTTCTATGTTATATGTTTGTGATGAGAATATTGGCTATTAAGCTTAACTGCTGGTCAAAATTACTTCGCGATGGTGGCGAACGAATCGGCGATCTCAAGAAGTGGGTGAGAGAGGGATCTAGAAATGACTTTGGGTTTGAAACGAATATTTTTGTGTTCGTGGATAGCTCACACGGTAGAGCCACGCTCTCACCTGCCAGGCGGAGTTGTCGTACCAATAAGGTCGCAGGTTCAAACCCCACCACCGCCGCGAAAAAATTTTTTTATTCTCTATTGTCTTCTGGCACTTTTCTACTCACTTCATATCTTGTTGTTACCAACATAAGTGCCTGCTCCACTCACTATTCTGAATTAAAAATTCACCCCATACACGGAGCATACTCAATGTCTCAATCGTTTCTATGTTATATGTTTGTGATGAGAATATTGGCTATTAAGCTTAACTGCTGGTCAAAATTACTTCACGATGGTGGCGAACGAATCGGCGATCTCAAGAAGTGGGTGAGAGAGGGATCTAGAAATGACTTTGGGTTTGAAACGAATATTTTTGTGTTCGTGGATAGCTCACACGGTAGAGCCACGCTCTCACCTGCCAGGCGGAGTTGTCGTACCAATAAGGTCGCAGGTTCAAACCCCACCACCGCCGCGAAAAAATTTTTTATTCTCTATTGTCTTCTGGCACTTTTCTACTCACTTCATATCTTGTTGTTACCAACATAAGTGCCTGCTCCACTCACTTTTCTGAATTAAAAATTCACCCCATACACCGGAGCATACTCAATGTCTCAATCGTTTCTATGTTATATGTTTGTGATGAGAATATTGGCTATTAAGCTTAACTGCTGGTCAAAATTACTTCGCGATGGTGGCGAACGAATCGGCGATCTCAAGAAGTGGGTGAGAGAGGGATCTAGAAATGACTTTGGGTTTGAAACGAATATTTTTGTGTTCGTGGATAGCTCACACGGTAGAGCCACGCTCTCACCTGCCAGGCGGAGTTGTCGTACCAATAAGGTCGCAGGTTCAAACCCCACCACCGCCGCGAAAAAATTTTTTATTCTCTATTGTCTTCTGGCACTTTTCTAATCACTTCATATCTTGTTGTTACCAATAAATGCCTGCAACGTTATGAAATTGTTCACTTGTTGACGGATTTTTGACATTTAATTAAACAATCAATGAAATAAGAATTATTAATATTACAATTTTGATCTATTTAAAAGAAGAAATACGATTTCAAAATGTCAAAAGTTAAAAAACAGCTCATATTTTCAACACAGTTTGAAACAACGTAAAGCTGGGTGGACAGACAGGGAAATATAAAGAAAGAGAATGAGAGAGCGAGAAAGATAGAGGGGGGAGGGACGGACGCTTGTGCTTTAAAGAGGACAGGAGGGAAAAAGTGTGTGTCTGTGTGTGCGTGTACGTGTTTGTGTTTATATGTGAGAAAGAAACAAGTGGGGAGGGGGGGGGGATGTATTGTATAAGGTAGTTTTTGAATGTCATCTCAGTGAACACTTACCCTGAGACCTTCTGTCTCATCCACAGGGACTGTCATACTCATCAAATTGGGGGCTTGATTGGCCCAGATACTGGAGATACGCTGGACTTCAGCTATCGTCTCGAATGTCTTGTTGGCCTGCACAGTGTCCAAGACAATGGAGACAACATTGTAGAAAAACCCATGGAATAACTATCAAAACTTTAAATGTGACCCATCGTCTCAAAACGGTTTTATGTCGGAACGAACCATATGCTTAAAAGCCGAATTAAATGTTGAACTGGTCAAAAATATAAATTGTTGGCCTTCGCACCCTATAATATGGTGTCCATTCTCTTCAATAAAACATACAAACTCAACACAAGTCTGAAATTTCTGGCTATAAATTTAATTTTCAACATCTAACCATCCCGACTTAATACCGTTTTTGAAGCGAAGGGTCACAAAT
>NW_027625007.1:0-7514 GCF_034508935.2 Berghia stephanieae
AACAAAAAGTTTACACCGATTTTTTACCCCTTTTTGTAAAAATAAATCCCAATGGAAAAAATGAAAGCTAAATTTTAATATACAAAACATAAAATGGCGTTGGGGGGGTTTCCCCCTTTAACAAAAACAGGATGAAGAAACCTACAGCAATGAGATAATTGGGTAGTTAAAATAAAACCCCACTACCGATTATTCATTCGTTGTAGTGTTTCATTTTTCCTGTTTTGTTGATGGGGGGAAAACCTAAAAACCCCATTTTATCTTTTTAAAAAATTAAATTGAATTACTTTAAATTTTCACATTGTTTTTTATTTCTTTGAGCTTTAAGGCAGCAACATTTACATTATATGAAACGAACTTTTGTGGTCACTTTTTTTCCCCAATAAGGGGTTTTTCTGTGAAAGCCCTTTAAATGAAAAAGCTTTGACGTATGTAATTCTAAACATTGGGGGGAAATTAGAAAAAAAACTACGGGGTGCCATCTGTCTATGGATGTTTTTTGTCATTTATTTTTGTTTTTTATAGTCTTTTACCTTGAGGTGCAAATATTTTTAAAATTACTCAATGTGCCCAAAAGTTTGTATGTTTTGTTCTTTGTTTACAAATTGATAAAAAGTGAGTTGGGGGGAAAAACAGAAAAACGTTTTTTTTGACAGAAAGGAGAATTCTGAATTCTTTGGTCTAAAACAATTTAAAAATGAATATCATTTTTTAGGTTTTATTCTTTAAAAGGGACATCAAAAAGTAAGGGAAGTGTTGTATAGTTAAAACAAGATTTGACATATGACAGTTTTATAACTTAATTAAAATTTAAAGGGTCTGGGGTCAGTTCTTTTGTGCAGCTATTGGTCAATGGTTTGACTCATGGGATCGACGGTCCGGTTCGGGGTCCAGGGGAAAAGGCTCATATTCTTAATTATATTCAGTGTAAACGGGTTTCCCGGCCCTTTAAACATATTTCCTGTCGGAAAAATTGTAATACGCTGTCTAACAGGCGTCACTTATCTTGTCCTACGTTTTAAATTTTTTGCGTTGGTTGGGGACCCTTGGAGTGCTTTGGGGCATAGATATTGCACTGATAAATGTTAGTTTTTTTTGTTTCCTGGGGTAAATAAAAAGAAATTTCCCAAAAATTTTGGGCTAGATAAAAAGAACAGCAAAAAAGTTATTCATATTTCTTTAGATGAAAATTGTTATTTTTTAGATCAATTTTTTTTCCATTGCCTGTCAGTATTTGAGTTTTCTTAAAAATTAATACCGGGGTTGGGTTGCTATTTTTTACCTTTAAAAACTAGTATGAAAAAGCAATGTAGATGTTTTTCCCTTTAAAGTCTTTGGGCCCGCCCACTTTTTGCCTTTTAAAAAGTTTTAAAGCTACGCTTAGACATACATTCTTTGCAAATTCATTAATTTAATAATTGTCTTTATGAAAAAAAGCAAAAATTAGTCATGGTTTGGTGGACTTGGGATATGAAATAACTACTTAAAGGCAAATAAATCTTTTCAATCTCAAACTTTGAATGTTTTGACCCCCCTTTGGATAAAGAATTTTTTTTTTTTTGTTCCTTTTAAAAAAGAGGTGAGGGAACAAACCGAAACGTTCAAGACCCCAGCAATTTTAATTTTCCCCCTTTCAATAACCCCCGGGGGACAAATCCCAATTCTTTAGCACGTCCCCCAAATAAGAAACCAAAAAACAAACGGAGGGAAAGAAAAAAAACAGTGGGTTTTGTTCATGGTGAGAAATTTTGATTTTGATCTTTAAACTGACTGATTGTTAACCCCCCTGTAGTGTTTAAACCGTGCCCCTGAACGAGACACGGAGGCTGGGTTTTCTGTGAGAAATGTTTTTTTAGTGAAAGATTTATTTTTTTTGTTGTAAATATCCTGATCCCCAGAAACCGGGAAATATTTCACTACTGGGACTTGGGCACGAAATTTGGGTGGGGTCTAATTAAGATAAATAGAACTTTTGCTTGTAAGAAAAAACCCAAAATTGCCATCCGAAAATAATGGGCCCAAACACAAAACTAGTATAGCCCTTTAAGGTTATAGTTGCTTAATACAGTTTTAGTGAGAAAAAATAATAAAAAAGGGTAGCAAAAAAAAAAAAACATTACAAAGACCCAGTGACTCAAAAAAGGGTTTTTTATTTGGTATATCAATATATACAAAATCCATTGTAAGTTTCTGGGCAAGAAGCCAATGTTTTTAATTCAAAGTAAACTGGGCAGCTGGAGCCCGGGGTGGGTTGGGTACAATCCCCTGGGTCAAGTCGGGGAAAATACTCTCTTGTTTAAGTTGTTTCTTTTTTTTTACTATATGAATTTTCGAAGTTGCGCCCTTTTTCCCTTCAAGAAAATTTCAATACGGAGCTTGCGGGAAAAATTTAGAATGTATGAGATTTTAATTTTAATAAGAAGAAAGAACAATATTTTTGAATGTAACTTCAAAGTGAGCTGCATATATAAAAAAAAATAAAAAAAATTCCCCTTTTTCATCCTAAAGGGAAAATTTTTTTTAGGGGGTTTTTCCCAAGGGAAAACGGGGGAAAAACCCGGCGTCAGCCCCAGTGCCGCTGCAAAATTTTAAGGCTGGGATTTTTCAAAGGGCCACAAATGTGGGGGGGTATCAACGGTACCCTTTCGGTACGAAGCAAAAAACTGTACCGGGCCAAACCCGCCCAAAAGGCCAATATTTTTTGGGTAAATAAACTACAAAGCGACATAAATTTTAAAAAAATGAAAAAAAAAAGGGGAGGGGAAAACAGACTTGAAATTGAAACTTTTAAAAAGTTTTTTTTTCCTTAACCAAAGAATAACCCATTTGTTTGTTTTTTAAGTCGAATGACTAGCTGGTATGTTTAAAGGGGGAATTAAAAAACAGATCTGGGAGTGAAAAATGTAAGGAAAAAAAAACATTTTTTTAAAGAGTTTTTTTTTCCAATGAAACTTCATCAGGTTTGTATAACAAAAATGTCCAATTTTTAAAAAGATTTTCTTATCTCGTTCACCTTTTCCCCTTCCCCTCATGATCTGAAATTTTCACTTTTTCTCTTTTTTTCAATTTTTTCATTACACGGGACTATCGTAAGGCAAGGGTGTCCAAATTATCTCTTGGTAATTTAAACCCCCCCCCAAAATTTCCATGTTTTCAAAAAACAGATAAAACAACGACTATAAAAAAGAAAAGGTCATTTTTTTTTGGGTAATTTTTTAAAAAATTTTTACAATTTTATGTATTTTTTAAATTAAATGTATTCGTTTTTTTTTAAAAGTTATAAATTTTTAAAAAAACCCAATAATGCATTTTCACCCCAAAAACATTTTTCCCATTATTTTTTTTCCCATTCTATATTAATTTTAGTAACCGGGGCCATCAAAAGAGCTTTTCCCAGACTAAAAGAATATCGGGAGAAGACAAATGGTGGATCACCCTAGGGGCTTCATGTAGGCATCATCTTGCTTTTGTTGTCATTTGATTTTAAAAAGGGAAAGTTTAGGGGTTTTTAATTTTGGAAGATGCTTTTTTCAATATTTTTTTTTTTTTTCCTTTTTAAAATAAAAACTTAAATTTTTTCTAAGTAATTGATCAAATAAAACCCCCTTGGGGGGGGTTCCCCTTTTAAATAGCGCCTCTGTACTAATAGCAGAGGTTTACGCCCAAAATAAAAATTTAGAAACTTCTTGCTTTTTTAAAATTTTGTCAAAAAATTTTTTTCACGAAATTCAAACGGGCTCAATTCTTGTTTTCGTTTTTTTTCTCCCTTTTTTTTTCTTTTTACCCCTTTTTCCTCTTCTTTTTTCACTTCCCCCTCTTCTTCCTCTCTCTTCTCCTCTCTTCTCTTTTCTCCTCCCTTCCCTCTTCTGTCTCTTTTTCTGTCCCCCTTTTTTCCCTTTTCCTTCTCCCCTCCTCCCCCTCCCCCCTCTCTCCCTTTTTCTCCCTTCTCTCCTCTCCTCCTCCCCCCCTCTCCTCTCTTCCCCCCCCTTCTTTTTTTTCCCCTCTCTCACCCCCTTTTCTCTCCTCTCTCTCTCTCTTTTCTCCTTTTTTTCTTTTCTCTTTTTATTTGATTGATGAAGTCTTAAACCCTTGTACATTGTTGGAACATTTTTCTAAATGACTTCAGATCTCTGTCAAGGGCCCCTGTCCCAAAACAGCCTAAAAAAAATAAACAAATTTTCCAAAAAGCGAAATTTTTAACGGTACTTGATTAAAAGAGCCGCCTTTATTTATAAAGATTTCGATTTTCATATTTTTTCTTTTAATTTATGAAATAAATTTAAAAACATTTTGTTATGTCATCTTTGTTTTTGGGTTGGGTATTTTATTCTAAGAAAAAGTAAAAAAAAAATAAATTTTTTAGCCTCTTCATTTGTTTTAAAAATCTCCATTTTGAATTCAAAATTTTTTTAAAATAAATGTTGATTTTTTTATTTTTTAGGGGGGTTTTTTTCCGACGGAAACCCCGAAGAGATGAAGAGTCAAAGCAGAAAGAAAAACACAATTTTTGAGGTTTAATGAATGAGGGACTTAAAATCCCAGCTAAAAATTTATCTTGTTAAAAAAAAAAGATCTTATTTTAAACCAACAATTTTTTCTGAAAATTTATGTAATAGTGAACAATTTTTCAGAAACAAAGTTTTCTTAAATGCTGCATTAACCCTCTTGAGTTCACCATGTTGAAAACTGAACAATTTTGTTTTTTCCCATCAAGAACTCATAGAGTTAACGGAAGGAGGAAATTACTAAATTTGTCTTAAAAGGGAGCAAAGCATGTAACTTGTTCTAAATGGAGCTTCAGAATTTAGATATCAAAATGACAAACTTTCTTGAATTGAGATTTTTTCCCCCTTATAACCCCAGTCACTGTTTAAAAGAAAACCCTTTTGGGCTCCCTAAAGGGAACAAATTAATGGTATTTTATCAAATAAAAAAAATTTGTTGATTTTTTTTCCCCATTTTTACAATGCCCCAAACCCCCATTATTTTTCATGTTTTTCCTTTTTTAGTTTTCATTTTTTTTAGGGGCCTGTATACAAAAAAGGTCTCTTTTTATTTTTGTTTCTTGTTGTTTGTTAGGCATTTTTGTTTTTTTGTAAAGTCGTAAATGTCATATGCCTTTGCCCAATCAATACAACAAGGAAAAAATTTTTATCCTCGAAACGATCACGCAAGCAATGCCCTTTTGTTTGAGATTTCCATGTTACCCTCAGTAAGGTTTCAAGGTTTTTTGTATAGCTAATACATGAAAATAGAGGGATAAAAAAAGGGGAATTTGGCATTTTTGAGATTTCCGTTATGTTTTAGTTTTATGTTCAAAATTTCTGTGCGCAATGTATTCGTTGCTCAGCCATAAATTTAAAAAAACATAAACCGTAAATTCTTTGGGTTTTCCCTTTGCTTGTAGCAGTTATCCCCATGAGTAACAATGCAGAAAAAAATTTTGATATTTGAGAACTTGCATTGCAGCAAAGGGGGATAGCTGATTAAATTTTTTTTGTTTATGTAAATTTCTGAATTTTTTTTTTTTACTTAGTCTTTAAAAATAGAAAAAATCAGGTTTTAAAATGAAATGTTTCCCCTGAATTTATTCATCAATTTCATCAATCCCCTTAAATTTGTATAGGGTTTTTATTGTTTCCCGAAAACTTAAACTTTTATTTCAAAGTTATTTTTAATCCATTTTTATTTTATCAATGTTTTGCATGTTTATCATTATAATTAAAATTACCATATCTATTTTGTTTGGCTTACAAATTTGATTTTGTTGATAAAATTAATTAGAACTTTTAAAACCCGGGGAAAAGGTTTGTTTTGAACTTCCCCTTTTTTGTACGTCCTTTTTCTCTAATTTTTAGATGTAGAAAAATTGTTTTTTTAAAAAAATATTTTTTAATTTAAAAACACTTTCAGGCCTTTTTAATTTATTAAATTTTTTTTTTTTAGTTCTTTTTCTTTTTTTTTTTGGGTTTTCTTAAAATTTCCCTTTTTTTCATGCTTTCCCAACCCACGGATGGGGGGTTGGATGGGGGCCCCCCTTGAACAAATACCCATGATGTTGCAGGGTGTACCCCATATGATGTGTTTTTTTTCTTTCGCCTATCCCCTTTTTTTGGTTTTTGTTGTATTTTGAAGGGGATAATTTTTTTTTTTGTAAACTTCTGCCCGTTTGTTCTTTGTTATTTATAATTTTGCTTAGAATTTTAGGTTATGATTTTTTTATTTCCTTTTGTCTTTTTGTTAGATTGTTTTTTTTTTTGTTTCGCGGTCTTCATAAACCTCATTTGTGTTGGGAAAGACCTAAACAATAAACAACAAAAAACAGGGTGGTTCAACGAAAAATTTACTAAAACAGAAAAAATTTTTTCCTTCCCATGAGTTTCGTAATGATCTTGTGAGGATTTCAAAAAAAAATTTGAAAAAAAAGCTTGCATTGTTGATTTATACTTAAGACTGTCAATAAAATTTTCTTATTTGAAAATGCGCAATTGAAAAAGAAGACTGAATTTGTACTCTCACTTTGTTATTTTGAATTTAAAGGGCCCAATTTTGGACCTTAAAAGGACCCAAGCCTGTATTTTCATTTAAAACCCGAGTTGGGTAATGTTTTGTATATGGAGAAGACAAAAAGTAAAAATGCCCTTTGATAGAAATTTTCAGTTCCAACGGGGAAACTGTGGATTGTTAAAGAATGGTTTATTAAGAACTTTGAAATGTATTCAATCGTCAATGTGTGTAAAAACAAACCAATGAATCCTGCCCTCCCCCACATTTATACTTAGATCAAGGGTTTGTTTCATTCAATTTCCAACTACCCAGTTTTAAAAAAAAAAAATTTTATTGGTTGTTTTGTCATATGGCCGAAATTTAGTTATTTTCCACCCCTATAAATTGATTATTCAATTTCTCTTTTTAGAATCGTTTTGAGGGTATTTTAATATACCCTTTTTTTTCATTATTTAAAAATTTATGCATTTAATTACTTGATTTATTTTTACGATTTTTTTTTACACTGTTCATTTTCTATATTTTTTTTTTATTTTTTCCCTAAAATGACGCATTGAAGAATGGGATTTTTGGGTTGTTTTTTTTTTTTTTTTTTTGTCTTGGCCCTTTTCAACTGTTGGGCTGTCTGCTTGAAATCCCTCTAAATTTAAACAAAAGAATTAAAAAGAAACAAAGAAAATTTAAAAATAGTCTAAATCTATTTTTTTTTGTTTAAAAGGTTTTCCAATTTAAAAAAGTCCCAATTATTTTATATTTCGAAAAAAATTACTCTCTAAAAAACTGTTACCCAAAAAAGGAGCAATGATATCCATATCAAAATTTGATGCCAAAAAATTTAAATTAAAAGGAAAATGTCAAAATTCAATGTTAAAATAACCAAGCAAAAAGCAAAAATTGTAAAGACTAATCTTAATGGGTTAAATGTTTACAGACTTATTTCTTTTTAATTTTCCTTAGGTAAATTTTTTTTAAAGTGAATGATTATAGCAAAAATTTAAAAAAAAAAA
>NW_027625008.1:0-7511 GCF_034508935.2 Berghia stephanieae
AAGCGTTAAAGAAATCCATTTTTTGTAAAATTGTTTTTCCTCGGGCTTTAAGACAAAGCTAGTCTTTACAACTAGTAAATCAAAAATCTAGTCCCCGTTCATGAAAACTGGCCCATGTTTTAGTTTAATGGGCATGACTAGAAAAAAAAATCACAGGCTTTTAAAAAAAAACCAAAAATTGGTGGAACTCAACAATGATAAAAAAGATTACCCCCAAAATTAAGGTAATTTTCAAAACAAAACCTTTTTTCAAGAGTCGGGGTGGGGGCGGGTTATCGCTCCCAAAGTTTTGAGGCTTGAACGCTTCTCATCTCTTTGAGGGGGGTTTCACCTTTCGCTCCGACACTGGCCATGGCTAGAGCTGAGTGAATGCTGGAATAGGGAACAATAGGGAAAAAAAATCGTAACGTCAAACTCTCTACTCTTTTGGTTCCAAGATTTTCAGGAGTGTGTAAAAAATCAGTCCTTCTTTTAGTACAAAGTAATAAATAGGTTACATAAAGGTTCAAAAACCATTTCAGTGGCAGGACGAAATAGGTAGATTTGTAGGATTACGGGACGTAAAAGAAGAGGATGGATGGTTTTATTGTACACTAGTTTTTATTGAGACAGAAAATAAGAAGCCGTCACTCTGAAACAAGAAGATGAATTACCAAGGTATGTATTCAGTCCTCTGGGAGATTGGTTTGAAAATTCCAATAAAATAGGAACCAGTCTTTTGACACCACACTTTTCTTCCTTATAGTATGATGTCAAATTTCCTTGGAAGTGTGAACCCAGTCCTCAGGATTACTGAATACATACCTTGTGTAATTCACCTCTTAGCCTTGGAGTGATGGCATCTTATTTTATATCTTAAATAAATGCTGGTCGTCAATAAAGATTATCCATCCTCGCTCATTTACATCCCATAACAAAGGGTACTTATGGATAAATTTTTCTATACACATGTTACTAAAAGAAAAAGTTATGCACCTTATGGTTCAAATTTTTAAGGGATTTATCGATTTAAATTTTTGTCCCGAAGATGGTTTCAAACTTCCAAGGAGTTTGGAAGAGTTTAAAGGGGTGACGTCACGAATTTACTAAATTTTCTACCCCCCCCCCCCCCCCCCCCCCCCCCCCCCCCCCCCCCCCCAAAAAAAAAAAAAAAAAAAAAAAAAAAAAAAAAAAAAAAAAAAAAAAAAAAAAAAAAAGATACGAACCAATAAATATTCGTTTAAACCCCAATCATTTCTAAAAAAAATCCTTTCCCCCATTCTTTGAGGATCGCCGAAAACGTTCACACCCTCCAAGGAATTTTGAAGAGTTAAGTTAATACCAATTACTCAACACAAACATACTATACAAAAAACATTGAGACATAATCTCCTGGTTTTTAATTTTTAATTCCAAAATATGGAGACACTTATTTTAACAAGATTTTGAGTGAGTAGAAAAGTGCCAGAAGACAATAGAAATAAAAAATTTTTTCGCGGCGGTGGTGGGTTCGAACCCGCCGACCTTATTGGTACGACAAACTCCGCCTGGCAGGTGAGAGCGTGGGGTCTACCGTGTGAGCTATCCACGAACACAAAAAATTCGTTCAAAACCCAAAGTCATTTCTAGACCCTCTCTCACCCACTCTTGAGATCGCCCATTCGTTCACCACCATCGCGAAGTAATTTTGACCAGCAGTTAAGCTTAATAGCCAATATTTCTCATCACAAACTATAACATAGAAACGATTGAGACATTGAGTTTGCTCCGGTGTATGGGGTGAATTTTTAATTCAGAAAAGTGAGTGGAGCAGGCACTTATTTTTTTGGTAACAACAAGATATGAAGTGAGTAGAAAAGTGCCAGAAGACAATAGAAATAAAAAATTTTTTCGCGGGGGTGGTGGGGTTCGAACCTGCGACCTTATTGGTACGACAACTCCGCCTGGCAGGTGAGAGCGTGGCTCTACCGTGTGAGCTATCCACGAACACAAAAATATTCGTTTTAAAACCCAAAGTCATTTCTAGATCCCTCTCTCACCCACTTCTTGAGATCGCCGATTCCGGTTCACCACCAATCGCGAAAATAATTTTGACCAGCAGTTAAGCTTAATAGCCAATATTCTCATCACAAACATATAACATAGAAACGATTGAGACATTGAGTATGCTCCCGGTGTATGGGGTGAATTTTTAATTCAGAAAAGTGAGTGAGCAGGCACTTATGTGGTAACAACAAGATAGAAGTGAGTAGAAAAGTGCCAGAAGACAAAGAGAATAAAAATTTTTTCGCGGCGGTGGTGGGGTTCGAACCTGCGACCTTATTGGTACACAACTCCGCCTGGCAGGTGAAGCGTGGCTCTAACCGTTGAGCTATCCACGAACACAAAAATATTCGTTTCAAACCCAAAGTATTTCTAGATCCCTCTTCACCCACTTCTTGAATCGCCATTCGTTCACCAACCAATCGCAAGTAATTTTTTACCAGCATTAAGCTTAATAGGGCCAAAATTCTCATCACAAACATATAACATAGAAACGATTTGAGACATTGAGTATGCTCCTGTATGGGGTGAAAATTTTATTCAGAAAAGTGAGTGGAGCAGGCACTTATGTTGGTAACAACAAGATATGAAGTGAGTAGAAAAGTGCCAGAAGACAATAGAGAATAAAAAATTTTTTTTTACACGTATGAGCCACGCTCTCACCTGCCAGGCGGTAGTTGTCGTACCAATAAGGTCGCAGGTTCGAACCCACCACCGCCGCGAAAAAAATTTTTATTCTCTATTGTCTTCTGGCACTTTTCTACTCACTTCATATCTTGTTGTTACCAACATAAGGCCTGCTCCACTCACTTTTCTGAATTAAAAAATTCACCCATACACCGGAGGCATACTCAATGTCTCAATCGTTTCTATGTTATATGTTTGTGATGAGAATATTGGCTATTAAGCTTAACTGCTGGTCAAAATTACTTCGCGATGGTGGTGAACGAATCGGCGATCTCAGAAGTGGGTGAGAGAGGGATCTAGAAATGACTTTGGGTTTGAAACGAATATTTTTGTGTTCGTGGATAGCTCACACGGTAGAGCCACGCTCTCACCTGCCAGGCGGAGTTGTCGTACCAATAAGGTCGCAGGTTCGAACCCCACCACCGCCGCGAAAAAATTTTTTATTCTCTATTGTCTTCTGGCACTTTTCTACTCACTTCATATCTTGTTGTTACCAACATAAGTGCCTGCTCCACTCACTTTTCTGAATTAAAAATTCACCCCATACACCGGAGCATACTCAATGTCTCAATCGTTTCTATGTTATATGTTTGTGATGAATATTGGCTATTAAGCTTAACTGCTGGTCAAAATTACTTCGCGATGGTGGTGAACGAATCGGCGATCTCAAGAAGTGGGTGAGAGAGGGATCTAGAAATGACTTGGGTTTGAAACGAATATTTTTGTGTTCGTGGATAGCTCACACGGTAGAGCCACGCTCTACACTGCCAGGCGGAGTTGTCGTACCAATAAGGTCGCAGGTTCGAAACCCCACCACCGCCGCGAAAAAAAATTTTTATTCTCTATTGTCTTCTGGCACTTTTCTACTCACTTCATATCTTGTTGTTACCAACATAAGTGCCTGCTCCACTCACTTTTCTGAATTAAAAATTCACCCCATACACCGGAGCATACTCAATGTCTCAATCGTTTCTATGTTATATGTTTGTGATGAGAATATTGGCTATTAAGCTTAACTGCTGGTCAAAATTACTTCGCGATGGTGGTGAACGAATCGGCGATCTCAAGAAGTGGGTGAGAGAGGGTATCTAGAAATGACTTTGGGTTTGAAACGAATATTTTTGTGTTCGTGGATAGCTCACACGGTAGAGCCACGCTCTCACCTGCCAGGCGGAGTTGTCGTACCAATAAGGTCGCAGGTTCGAACCCCACCACCGCCGCGAAAAAAATTTTTATTCTCTATTGTCTTCTGGCACTTTTCTACTCACTTCATATCTTGTTGTTACCAACATAAGTGCCTGCTCCACTCACTTTTCTGAATTAAAAATTCACCCCATACACCGGAGCATACTCAATGTCTCAATCGTTTCTATGTTATATGTTTGTGATGAGAATATTGGCTATTAAGCTTAACTGCTGGTCAAAAATTACTTCGCGATGGTGGTGAACGAATCGGCGATCTCAAGAAGTGGGTGAGAGAGGGATCTAGAAATGACTTTGGGTTTGAAACGAATATTTTTGTGTTCGTGGATAGCTCACACGGTAGAGCCACGCTCTCACCTGCCAGGCGGAGTTGTCGTACCAATAAGGTCGCAGGTTCAACCCACCACCGCCGCGAAAAAAAATTTTATTCTCTATTGTCTTCTGGCACTTTTCTACTCACTTCATATCTTGTTGTTACCAACATAAGTGCCTGCTCCACTCACTTTTCTGAATTAAAAATTCACCCCATACACCGGAGCATACCAATGTCTCAATCGTTTCTATGTTATATGTTTGTGATGAGAATATTGGCTATTAAGCTTAACTGCTGGTCAAAATTTACTTCGCGATGGTGGTGAACGAATCGGCGATCTCAAGAAGTGGGTGAGAGAGGGATCTAGAAAATGACTTTGGGTTTGAAAACGAATATTTTTGTGTTTGTGGATTAGCTCACACGGTAGAGCCACGCTCTCACCTGCCAGGCGGAGTTGTCGTACCAATAAGGTCGCAGGTTCAAACCCCCACCGCCGCGGAAAAAAAATTTTTATTCTATTGTCTTCTGGCACTTTTCTACTCACTTCATATCTTGTTGTTACCAACATAAGTGCACTGCTCCATCACTTTTTTGAATTAAAAATTCACCCCATACACCGGAGCATACTCAATGTCTCAATCGTTTCTATGTTATATGTTTGTGATGAGAATATTGGCTATTAAGCTTAACTGCTGGTCAAAATTACTTCGCGATGGTGGTGAACGAATCGGCGATCTCAAGAACGTGGGTGAGAGAGAGGGATCTAGAAATGACTCTTGGGTTTTTGAAACGAATATTTTTGTTACGTGGATAGCTCACACTGGTAGAGCCACGCTCTCAACTGCCAGGCGGAGTTGTCGTACCAATAAGGTCGGCAGGTTCAAACCACCACCGCCGCGAAAAAAAATTTTTTATTCTCTATTGTCTTCTGGCACTTTTTCTACTCACTTCATATCTTGTTGTTACAACATAAGTGCCTGCTCCACTCACTTTTCTGAATTAAAAATTCACCCCATACACCGGAGCATACTCAATGTCTCAATCGTTTCTATGTTATATGTTTGTGATGAGAAATTGGCTATTAAGCTTAACTGCTGGTCAAAATTATTCGCGATGGTTGGTTGAACGAATCGGCGATCTCAAGAAGTGGGGGGGTGAGAGAGGGATCTAGAAATGACTTTGGGGTTTGAAAACGAATATTTTTGTGTTCGTGGATAGCTCACACGGTAGAGCCACGCTCTCACCTGCCAGGCGGAAGTTGTCGTACCCAAAAAGGTCGCAGGTTCAAACCCCACCACCGCCGGCGAAAAAAATTTTTTATATTCTCTATTGTCTTCTGGCACTTTTCTACTCACTTCATATCTTGTTGTTACAACATAAGTGCCTGCTCCACTCACTTTTCTGAAATTAAAAAATTACACCCATTACACCGGAGCATACTCAATGTCTCAATCGTTTTATGTTAATATGTTTGTGATGGAGAATATTGGCTATTAAGCTTAACTGCTGGTCAAAATTACTTCGGCGATGGTGGTGAACGAAATCGGCGATCTCAAGAAGTGGGTGAGAGAGGGATCTAGAATGACTTTGGGTTTGAAACGAAATATTTTTTGTGTTCGTGGATAGCTCACACGGTAGAGCCACGCTCTCAACCCTGCCAGGCGGAGTTGTCGTACCAATAAGGTCGACAGGTTCAAACCACCACCACCGCCGCGAAAAAAATATTTTTTATTCTCTATTGTCTTCTGGCACTTTTCTACTCACTTCATATCTTGTTGTTACCAACATAAGTGCTGCTCCACTCACTTTTCTGAATTAAAAATTCACCCCATACACCGGAGCATACCAATGTCTCAATCGTTTCTATGTTATATGTTTGTGATGAGAATATTGGCTATTAAGCTTAACTGCTGGTCAAAATTACTTCGCGATGGTGGTGAACGAATCGGCGATCTCAAGAAGTGGGTGAGAGAGGGATCTAGAAATGACTTTGGGTTTGAAAACGAATATTTTGTGTTCGTGGATAGCTCACACGGTAGAGCCACGCTCTCACCTGCCAGGCGGAGTTGTCGTACCAATAAGGTCGCAGGTTCGAACCCCACCACCGCCGCGAAAAAAATTTATTCTCTATTGTCTTCTGGCACTTTTCTACTCACTTCATATCTTGTTGTTACCAACATAAGTGCCTGCTCCACTCACTTTTCTGAATTAAAAATAGTACTACTATTACTACTACTACTACTACTTCTACTACTACTACTACTACTACTACTGCTACTACTACTACTACTGCTACTACTACTACTACTACTACTACTTCTACTACTGCTACTTACTACTATACTACTTACTACTACTACATTACTCTACTACTACTACTACTACTACCACTACTGCTACTACTACTACTACTACTACTACTACTACTACTACTTCTACTACTACTACTACTACTACTACTACTTTCTACTACAACTACTACTACTACTACTATTACTACTACTACTACTACTACTACTACTGCTATATTACACTGCTACTATTACTACTACTTACTACTACTACTACTAAATACTACTACTACTACTACTACTACTACCACTACTACTACTATTACTACTACTATACTACTACTACTTACTTTCTACTACACTACTACTACTAAATACTACTACTACTACTACACTACTACTACTACTACTATTACTACACTACTACTACTACTTACTACTACTACTACTACTATACTATACAACACTACTACTACTACCATACTACTTACTACTACTATTTCTAACTACTACTTTCTACTCTATATACACTTACTACTAAATACTACTACTACAATATTATCGACTACTATTCTTAATGGCCAACTTGTCTTACATCATTCATGATACATCTTTTCATTACAATAACCTGTCAATGTTATTTTTAAAGTGTGGGAAGGTGAAATCTATCAAATTATGGATGTACATATACTACATTGTTGAATATCTTTCTATCTGGGAGCATTTTGGGGGAGGACGTGGTCTTAGTATCAAGAAATGGAGTGAGTAGGAAAGTACCAGAAGACAACAGAGAATAAAAACTTCGCAGCGGTTCGATGCGGGGTGAACCCGCGACCTTATGTCAACTCTGCCTGGCCGGGGAGATCATGCTCTACGTATAGCTATCACGACCCCCCCCCCCCACCCAAGTCGTTTCAAAGAATTAAAACAAGCCCTTCCCCCCCCAACATTTTTCAAAATAAAAAAGGACGGCCCCCCAAAAATAAAACCTTTTG
>NW_027625009.1:0-7508 GCF_034508935.2 Berghia stephanieae
TCAAAAAGTGTGAAGTTTTTTTTTCTAAAAAGTGATTTATTTTTGGTTGTTAAATAAAATTTAAAGTCTTGGATGGGGGGGGTTTTTTTCTTCTCATGTAAATCAATCTTGAACGAGTTTTTGTTTAGGATCTGTTGTTTTGAAGGTGACACTACTTATAAATAACTGAATATGAAAATGTGGTGCTGTAAGTATGTGTGAGATTTTGGGGGCCCATTGAGTAGATTACTGTTGGGCCCCTTTTTTTTTGAAACTATATCCTCTTTGTCTAGCTTTATATTTTTTGAGAAATACAACCCCAAATTTTTCATGCATTGAACACATAATCTATGTAACTATTTCATCATTTGTGTGCCTATAATCCTTTTCTTAGGATCCATAAAACTTTAAAAACTAGTCTAAACATTTAAAAGTCACAGCCTGCTAGGCCTGGGCAAAACAAAATTGTCTCTTTTTTTTTTCGTTCAAGGAGAGAAAATTTAAATACAAAAAAGATGCATTATGAAGTGCATTGAGCAAGAACACACCCGTAAATTAAATGTGTTGTAAAAAATGCAAGAGGTTTCAAATATAATTTAAAAACACACAATCAATCAATCAAATAGAGGATAACAGGAGGAAATATAATCGTTTATTTTGGCGATGCACATATGGCACATCCCAAATGTCTGCCTAATGAAAAGAACCTTCTGCTAGGGCCAGGGCAAATTTCAGTAACCCTTAGAAAGACTGATGTGATTGTGATGCATGAGATTGTGCTTTTCTATCCTTTTCTATTCATAACTTGTCCCTCCAATACCATTTTCAATTTTAAAAATTTTTTTTGTTTGTTGATAGAGACAAAGTGATAAAGTAAGCTAGAATTAGAAATGCAATATGTTTGTCCAGACCATAAAAAAGGGGAATTTTATAAATTCCTCAAAAGAGCTTAAAATTTAAAAGGATAGTCCTAAATTATCAATGTCCGTAGAAAAAAGGACCTAATGATAAAGATAGGTTCTTTGAATTAAAGAAACAGACCTTAGCCATATTACAAACGGTGACTCTTTCATTAAGGCAAAAGAGATCCAACGAATGAACCTTTTGAGGCACACTGGCACCAATCTGGCCTCTTCCACATCCAAAGTCTGCAACTTTCAGGGTGAATGGTCTGAAAATTCAAAAGAGAATAAGACAAAGATGCACAAAGTAGGGACAACATATATGATCAAGTTTAGCATTTAAAGAAAACGTGCTTTTATAAAAAAAACAAGGGCCCCTGGACTGTAACAAGATTAAACGTAATTATTATTGCTCGTCAATATTCTTACCAAAAGGTGTCCCTCTTTTCACTTAAAAACATAGGGTAAGAAATTCATCACAAAAATTACTGCAATAAATTTAATCATGAGAATCTTTCCTTGTTTCTTTTTTCTTCTTTTTACACACAACTTTTTGCAAAAATGTCTTGTATGATAAAAAAAAGGGAAGGGACTCATTTGAAGGGGGCCGGGTATTTTAATTAAAAATTTTTTTTTTTTTTTTGCAATAAAATATCCAAAGCTCCATTCAATTTTAAGTTATGTCCTGATCAAAGGATGCATTTTCTCAATATCTAGAAATGATTCTCAAAGCATAAGAGAAATAAAATTGCCTGAGTTATGGGATGAAAGATTTCAAAAACTCGGTACTTCAAAAAAAAAAGGAAAAGACATAGAGGACAGATTTTTTCAATAAATACAATTCAACAGCTGTAAATACATTATAAACACAGTGACGGGACAAAAAAATAGTTATCTGAACTTTTTAATAAAATACATAAAATTGCCATAATTGCCCTGTGATAATAAGTTTGAATGGCAAAATACTCCACACATAAAGTATTGTTGATATTCATCAAGGTTTTTTCTTCCCCTCTGAAACACACAGCAGGATTAGATAATTGGGTTTGTTATATCTTGGTGATAAGTACTTGCAATAAACTACAATCCCATTCAAGGGTAACTAATAATTTTTTATGTTTTGAAGTTACAGAAATCAGAATAAACTTTAGCTCTATGGGCATTACATCTCCATAGGAATACTTTTCATTGTTTTGGCTAAATACATAAAAAATTGAGACAGCTGGTTTTTACTCTGCATTTTTCACTGCTTGGGTAGCGGGGCCAAATCATGTTGAGTTAAACTCCGCCTTTTTATTATTTAATTTTTATATCAAAATCATTATCAATATATGCAAAGGTAACGAATTAAATAATCATAGAGCTGTTGTTTTTAAACAAGGGATTTATTACTTCTGCCATCCCTTACATGCCATTAAAAAAACAGACTTCAATTATATCCTTCCTTATAAGTCGACCTTAATCACAGATTATATCACACCTAATAATTTGAACCTGTATTTCATGGTAGTACTAGCACCCTATCAAAAAAATTTCTGATAAATAGTCTATCCATCAAAAAATTTGAAAATTTTACAACTTACTTGTTATTCAGTTGCTTTATGATGATGTCCAATGGATTGCCTTTCCCAAATTGCTTGCCCCTGATTTTGAAACCCAGTGTTGTAGGCATCCCATCAAAGTCTTGCCTTTCTGAAACATGCAAGGCTCACCTCCTTTGATGGATATAGTGTTCATTAATAAATCGGAAACCCCGAAGGGAGCTTGTCAACCACATTTCTGTTGTTTGCTTTTCCAATCCCTTGTGATGAAAAGAAGGGAGAAATGGTATTTTTTGTTTTGGATGTCCCTTCCTTCCCTCATTTCCTAAACAATTCAATATTTTTTCTTTGACTTTTATCCATGCTTTTTTCTTTCTTTAATTTCTTAATTTGATCACTTTTCCCCTTTTGGTCAATTCATTTTCCCGAATGTCAGAGATTGATTTTTCTATGAGCTTCCTTTTTTTGACTTCATTATCTATTGATTTATTTTTTCCTCTATTCTTCAATATTTTTAATTTTCTTTACCAAATGAATCATCTAGATCATTTTTCCCTCGTCACCCTTTTACTTTTAGCATTTGGTTTTCATTTCTTTTCTTCATTTTCGCTGATTGACAAGGCTTCTCCTCGATTAACTTAGTTTTCTTATTTGGTACTTTTTTCTGGTGACATTGATCTTTTCCTCTTCATGCCAGTTTCTGGCGAATAATTTTTTTTTTCTGATGAGGGCTAAATTATTTTGGGGTTCTTGCAACTTCGTTTTCCAACCTGATCTGATTCGTTTCCACTGTCATTTATCAGATAGAACTGGTCTGTCAGATTTCAAACCAAATGTTTGTATTGTTTTTCTTTTGCTACTGGGTTTTTTTCTTTTTCTTTCTTTTCCTTTTAGGGGCATCTCCATTAAATAAATCAGAATTTTCCTTTTGTTCTTCAATCTTCCTCTTTTTAAATGAGGTGATACTTTTCCTTTATCATTTGAGGATAATGCCCTTTTTTTTTTTTTTTTTTTCGAAACTCCATCATCAGTACCTTTTTTTGGGGAATTCCTTTTATCCTTTTCAACACCTTACCAGCTTTTATCTTAGGATTCATTTTCAAAATTTATTCACCTGTTTATCTCCCTTTGCAGATAACTTTTTTGACAAAGATGTGACAGGTTTTGATTTTTTAATTTCATTGTTTTCTATCGACAGTCAACATCTTGTTCACTCAAAGTGGTCGTCTTTTTCTTTTTTATTCTTTCCTTCCTTTTTCTTTTTCCCAGTTTCTTTTGGATTTTTTAGATAACTTCTCTTTGGGTTATCACGCCACTGTCTTGTCCATCATCTGTTCCCAGCATGCATTAATATTCAAGTCTGGTTTTATGGAGTGAGCGCCTGTCTGAAATTTAAAAATGAAATTAGTTGGGGTTTTTTTTTATTAGCAGCATGCCTTTAAAAGTCACTGTTTTCTTTTGAAGAAAGAAAAAAATACAGGGAGTCAGGTCTTATTGAATTATTCTAAAAAAATGAACCCATAATCACGGGAAATAACCCCGCCTACCATAATCACAAGTAACAAGACAAAGATTTGGGTTGAGTGTTGTCATGACACATGGTACTTATAAGATTATGTATATAAATATAAATAAATATGATAATCTCAATGAATTGTCCACGCTCAATGCCTTTCAAAAGGTTTTACTTAGCAAGTCATATAAAACTTAATTTCCGTTTAATATAATGCATACATAATACTCATTTTCCCTGGCACTACCCATAGCCCGGTACTCATTTGCACTTGAGTCAAGTAATGTGAGTAAAGTATATGGCCCAAGGGCAAAATGAAAAAGGCGAGAGTTTTACAAATTTTTTTCTTTGATTCATTTGGTCACAAAACCACAATTACATCTTTAAAACCCTTAAAACAAGATGAGAATCAATTTATACCATGAATATATATTTCCTTTATTCATTCCAAGAAATTTCCGAAAGGGTATTGTTTTCTTGTTTTTTTTTTTCATTGATCTTATGGCACCCAAGACACCTTTGGGCCCTCTAATATCAGTTAAAAAAGGAAGACAAAGAACAGTTAAAACATATTTATCTATTCTTTAAAGCACAAAAGAGAAAAGTAAGACAAAGTTTAACAATGATCAGAAGAAGATCCAACAGCAATACATCCTTGAAGATATTCTGGAGCAACAAAAATTACTGCCCATGTGATCTCCACCAAGGACATGCTCAGGCCAATTACGAATAAGCTTTATATAAAGGGCCTAATATTGAAATTACTCCAAGCAGAAAGTTTATTTTCAAGAAAAAAAAATTTTCTCACTAAAAAAAAAAATGAACTGTTTATCGCTCTGTGGAAGACCCATCCAAAACAGAGATGAAACAGACATAAATTAAAATGCATGAAAGGCCAATCACTTGAAGGCAGAGAAAGAGACAGAAAAGCTGTTGTCCGATGAAGAATCTCGGGCCCAGGTCGAGCCCATATTTTCCCCCAACCCAATGTGGAAGTTCAACCACGTATTTAGGGTCCATTTAGAAAAGAAACCAAGATAATCCCGACATCACTGTAAAGTAAGTACTAGGGGGTGAAATCTTTGCCTATTTTTGCTTGGCAATCTCAACTATTAAAGAAATCATAAAATATCAAGTCTCAATTTCTGGAAATCATTTTAAAAAAACAAAACAAAAAAAACATAAAAAAAAACGAATAGAAAAAGCATTGGCTTTCCCAAAATGGCATGGGAAAATTCTTTCCAGTACCTAATAATGCCTTGTGAAGGAATTCTATTTAAAAAAAAAAAAAGAATGAAAGAAGTAACCAAGTGACCATAAAACAAAACTAAAAGATATGACATTTAATTTTTTCTTTTTCCTGGGAGATCACAAAACGATATTAATGGAAACAAAAAAAATTTTTAATTTTTTTTTTTCTTTCCGCTTTGTTTCATTTTGAAAAAATCTTCTTTTTCTAGTTATTTTTTATTAAAATACCTTTTCTTCTTTTTTTCCCGAATAGAGAAATTGTTGAGAGCTCTGCCTTAGAGTCAACATCCCATTGATCCATTCCCCAATCCCGTCAACATTGTCAGTGTACTTCTTGGGTTCAAACTTGATCCTGTTCAAAATGTATGTATGATTAAAAATCAAGAGATCAAAAGAACATTAAGTTACGCTCGGAGAAATACCCCCTGCCCCCCCCAAAAAATTTTTGAAATAAAGAGAAAAATGAAAAAAATGGAAAAAGAAATTAAAAATGAAAAAATGAAACAAAACATAAAATAAAAATATATTTTTTTTTTTTGTCTGCTGACACCTTGCAATCTCTCTGTCTTCTGTCTTTAAAAAAATACAAACAATTAATAAAGATGAAGAAAAAACTTTTCCCTTCAACCCTAAAGGCTATTCAGATTGGAATCTGTATAAAACCCTACCTTAATTTTACAGAGTATTCGGGAAAATAGAGTTCAGCATTATTTTGCCAGGTAATGTAAATGTTGCTTCTCGAAAACTCAAAGAAATAAATAACAATGTGAAATTGAATGTTAGCTTCAATTTAATACTATACAAAACCCCGTTTCCCTTTTATGTTTTCGAAAGGAATTGAAGCTTACATTCAATTTCACATTGTTATGCATTATTTTGCTGAGCATTTGAGAATTTAAATTAGAATTCAGTTTATTTCCCGAGCATTCGGGGCACAGTGTTTAAGAGAAATAGAGTTCAAGTTTTTTTTCCCCGAGCGTTCAGAGTAGCCTACAGTGTTCAGAAAAAAAAATAGAGCTAGACGTCTAGATAAAAAATAGTCTAGAGTAAAAGGTCAAGTTTTTTTCTCTCAGTGGCTATTTTTACAGCTAGTAAAGATGGTTCTCAGGGGTATTTTTAGCATTTCAACGGCGCCATTCATCTATAAATATTTTTTAAAAAACAAGAAAGACTCTACTAGAATGGAGCCAATGGGATAACGATTGCTCATGGCAAGATTCTACTCAAAAATATGCTAAATTGAAAGTATTGTTTGTTATGCCCCACAAGAGGACAAGAGTATGGACGAGAAATAAAGCTTTTATGATGCTGACTATTTTCACCCGTATGGTGAAACTCCCCACCGAGATAATTGCAGCACGGTGGGAAATAGTGTGCAGGCTATTTTTAACCGTACAGTGAATAATTAGCCTTCCACACCATTATCACTGTGTGGTGAAAATAGGGTGTCCCGACTATTTACATCCTCTACAGTGAATATAATAAGCCTTCCACACACCATGAAAGCGGAATATAGTTCCTCCCACCACTGTGATTTACCGAAAACTGAATATAGCCTTCTAACACCATAATCACCGTACGGTGGAAAATAGTTCTGTCGGGCTATTATACCCGTACGGTGAAAATAGCCTTCTCTAGTACGGTGAAAATAGCGGCTTCCTTTATGAAAAGCCAAATCAAACCGTACCAAGAGACTCCAAAGCATGATGTACCTATAAATGCTTGGTGACCTAAACGCAAAGGGTTGGGCAGATAATGACTGTAAAAACCCGCCCGAGAACCATCTTTACGGGACGTAAAAATAGGTATATCTATCTAGAATACTAAGAAGATACTGCGTTATTTTCTTCCACACCTTCACAACCGCTTCCAAGTGCCAAGTCTAGGGGGGGCCGCTTGACTTTTTATACAGGGAAGCTGCCTGTGACGAAAAAACCTAATTAACAGTGATGATACTCACAAAAAGTCAAAAGGAGGAAAAGTCTCGGAAAAAAAAGGAAAACTCACCTAGAACATTCTTGCACCACAGGAAAGTAGGCAGGATGACTTCTTTTGAGTACTTGAAGATAAATAGTGTGTTTTTGGGGGCCTCTTTCTAGGTGGGGGCCCAACCTGTTTGGAGTGCTTCTTTATTTTGAAGCTTATTTGGCTGTTTTAATTGCCTTCTCCCGGGCGTGCCTTTGCTTGCTTTTTGTTTCCCCCTTAACAACTGCTTGATCAAACATTTTGTCTTTTTCTTTCCTTTTTTTCTCTTTCGTTTTTGCAACTCAACATGATACTTTCTGCGAGATTTTTTAATGCACTTATCAGGACAGGATCAAT
>NW_027625010.1:0-7512 GCF_034508935.2 Berghia stephanieae
ATAAATACACTACTATACACTTTTTCTAATAACAAACCAATACCCCCACCATATCTTTACACTAACTATTTTGCTTTAAATATTTTAGTTTTAAATTCCATTTCAGATCTATCAAAATCACCCCCTTTACTGACGTTTTCCATTTACAGGTCTGATAACCCACTCTTTATCGCAACATTGTTTATAAAATACATAAAAACAACTCAAAATTTGTCCATTCAAAATCAAGCCCAAAAAGGGCTTCGTTTCCCCAAACCTCAATATATCACGTTACCCGACAAAATACCATTTCTTTCTGAAAATTTTTGCGGCGGTGGTCCAGTGTATGACACCGACTTTGGATCGAAGGGCCCGGGGTTCGAGTTCCTTTGGGACCATAGTTGAGCCCTTGGAAAAGGGCCCTTATCTCAATTTTATCGACTAGGTTTAAAAATAATCCTTGTCGTTAATAGCGTTATCTCTGTCGGAAATTTTTTTTGGTAATATCACCAGGCGTCATATCATGTCCCATATGTCATGCTGGCTAGGGACCTCTTGTAAAGCACTTGATCACGTTTTACTGATATTGCGCATTTTAAAAGCTCACGTTTTATATATCTAATTATGATGAATTGTTTCAATTCCATTTTCTCATAGCTACATTATTTTTCACTTTTTTTAAATTATTTCTAAAAAACACCATTAAAAAGTTGGCCAAATACTCTCCTTCAAAATCGATGATTAAGGGACTCTTTTTTTTCCCGAAAAAACTCAAAACCGGACCTCTGGGTTTTTTTCAAGAAAATTCCAGTTAGAGATTTTGACAAGATGGGGGTCTTTTTCAATTTGATCAATTTTTAAGGGAAGATTTTTTTTTTTAATTTTTAAATTTTTCCAGAGTACAGAAATTAAATTTGGGTTAATGATTGTTTTAACCGGGGTTTTGGAAACGGAAGAGGAATCCCCTTTATCGAAATTTAGACCCAATGGCGTCGGTAGGGTTGTCAAATATATAAGGAAGTGGTTATTCAGTATCTGATACTGAATAGTGCTTTTTTCCCTATTCTATCCCAAGGAAATCTTTTTTTAGGGGGGGTGAAAAGTCGACAATCTCGGTTAACTGCCCACCTCTTCCAATTGAACACTCAGCAATGAACCCGATTCAAAGTGTAAAAAAATTTTATCGAATTTTTTTTTTTCTGTAGGTGCAATTAAAAATAGTTTAAAATATAAAAAAAGAGTGGATTCAAAACATTTTTAAATACCAAATAGACATGATTAAAAGTCCCCTTAATTTCAGTGAACCATGGGTTGGGGGATATTAGCGTTTGACTCTACTTTAAGTTCAGAGTTCAAATCCCGGGAGGGGTAATTTTTTTTTTTTCCCCCAAAATTTTTAAAAAAACATTCTGCTATTGAATTTTTAAAAAATTTTTTTTAATAATTTATTTTGCTTGTAATATGCTTTAATTTTTTTTAACTATTTTATTTTATTATTATTATTATTTTTTTTATTATTATTATTATTTTATTAGTTATTATTATTATTATTATTTTTATTTTTATTATTTTTAAAATTTATTATTATTATTTATCATTATTTTTAATTATTATTATTATTATTTTATTATTATTATTTTATTTCTACTTACTTACATTTTTTTATTATTATTTTTATTTTTTATTATTTTTATTTTATTTTTATTTTTTTATTATTTTTGTTTTTTTAATCGTCTCTCATTTATTATATTATTTTTTTTAAAATCAATAGTTCGAGTAATTTAATCATTTATCGATTTATTCGATATCTTTTTTTGTGTTAAATCTCGTTATTTTTCATTGTTGCCTCTTCTTTTGTTTAGTTTTTTTTTAAAATTTGATTTTTTTTTTTTGTCTCATTTGTTGTTGTTGTTTTGTTTGTTTGTTTTTTTTCTTTGGTCACTAAACAAACCCGATTCATTATAAATTTGGCCGATTTTCTCCCATTATTTTTTTGAGCGAGTACTTCCGTTTTAAATTCCGTTTTATTTTAAAAATTTTCGGGGATAATATTAATAAAATAATAATAATAAAAATAATAAAAATAAAAATAATAAAATAATAATAAAATAAAATAAAATAATAAATAATGATAATATAATAAAATAAGTAAAAATAATAATAAAAATTTAAAAATAATAATAAAAATTTTAAATAATAATAATAAAATATAATGAAAAAAATAAAATTAAAAAAAATAAAAATAATAAAATAAAAATAATAAAAATAATTATAATAATAATAATAATAATAATTAAAAATAATAATAATAAAATAATAATATAATAAAAATAAAAATAATTAATAATAATAATAAAATGATTTAAATAGAAACGAAATATAAACTACAATTGACATCTTTTTTTGAATACGGGTGGTTTTTTTTGGGGTGTTTTTTTTTTTTACGAACCTGCCAAACCCCTGAACCCCCGAAAAGTTTGGAAGTGGGTAGCATGGGGAGTAAAACCGGGGACTGGAAGTGTAACCAGGGGGAGTGAACCGGGGGACGGTTTCGTAAAAAAAAAAAGCAATTACTTTTTTGAAACCCGAAAATATCCCACAAAGTTATGGGAAAAAAATAGCAACAGTGGGGGGGTGAACCCGGACTAGGAAGTTAGCTATTGGGGAGTAAACCCAAATAGGGGTTTTTTGGGGGGTTTTGTAAAAAATATTGCTTTATTTTGTCGGGCCCAACTCCCCCAAATCCGGCTTTTTCCCAACTATATTATCTTTCCCTATCCCCCGGTTTTATTTCCACGAAACCCCTTCTCACATCCCAGGTTCACTCCCCCCGTGGGGATTCCCTAATCCCGGTTCATTCCCAATGGTGCCCCCTTTCCCAAACTTTTGACAATTTCATAGGTTTCGAAAAAAAAGACATTCTGACCACTGTCCCGGTATCAGCCTCTCGCAGTCCCAGGGTTTAATCCTCATCGGTGTCCAAATTAAAATTCAATCCCCCCTGCTGCCTACTTCCCCTAACTTTGTCGGGGTTTGGGGGTTTCGTAAAAAGTAATTCCCCCTCCCCGTTGGGATTTTTTTTACAAAAACCCGAGTCCCCGTTTTTAAATCCCCACAAGTGTCTCCCGAATCTCAAGATCCCCCCCACTGTTGCCCACTTCAATAACTTTTTCGATATTGCCGTTTCGTTGGGGTTTGAAAAAAGAATTTCTTTTTTATAAACTCGCTGAAAACCCCAAAACCATAGTCTCAGGTTCATCCCCACGGTGTACACTTCCCCGATCTCTGTTCACCTCCACTTTGCCTACTTCCCACAACTTTTTTATATTTCCGGGTTTTTGTAAAAAATAATTGCTTTTATATGAAACTACTGAAAACCCCTCGAAAAAACCCCAGCTCGGTTCACTCCCCACTGTTTTACACTTCCCCGAGTCTCAGGTTCACTCCCCCCTGTCCACTTCCCACAATTTGTCGGATTTTCCGGTTTCGTAAAAATAAAGGTTTTTATTGAAACTCCTGAAACTCCCCGAAAACCTTTGCTCGGGTTCCTCCCTACGGTGTACACTTCCCTTAGTCCAGTTCCCCCCATTATTTGCCATTTTCCATAACTTTCCCCCATTTTGTTGGGATTTGGTGCATTTTTTAAAAAAAAAGTAATTTTCTTTTTTTTTTTAAAACCCCCCGAAACCTAGTCCCAGTTCACTCCCCAAGTGCACTTCCCCAAAACTCGGTTTCCCCCCCCCAACACTGTTACCTACTACCCATAACTTTCTCGTATTTCCAGGTTTTGTCAGTTTCGTAAAAAAAAATTCTTTTTTTTAAACTAGTGAAGCCCCGAAAAACCCTAGTCCCAGGTTCACTCCCCCCTGGTGACATTCATTTTTCCAGGGTTTACTCCCCACGCTTTGCCTATTTCCCCAACTTTGCCGCATATTGTCGGGGTTTTGTAAAATGTAATCCCCCCCCCCCCCTCCCATATTTTTATTGCTTTTTACAAAACCCCGTCCCAGGGTTTACTCCCCACTGGTGCACTTCCCCGAAACTCAGGTTTTATCCTCTCCTCCTCCCCCCCCCCCCCCCCCCCCCCCCCCCAAAAAACACACCCAACCTGCTGCCTACCCCTCATAACTTTGTCGGATATTTCCCCGGGGTTTGTCCTGTTTTTGTAAAAAAAATAATTGGGTTTTTTTTTTGGAAACCCCCCGAAACCCCTCCCGGGTTCACTCCCCCCCTGGGGTACATTCTCTTTAGTCCCTATTCACTCCCACAGCCTGCCCTCTTCCCATAAATTTGTCAGGTTTCAAAAAAAAACACCTATTTTGTCAAAACCACAATTCAGTGTAGTACTGAATAGTAAAAAACCGCAATTTCAGTATCTGTACTAAATAGTGAAAAAACCACTATTCATACAGATACTGAATATGAAAAACCACTATTCGTATCGATCTAAATATGCTAGCCAATATATAACGTCGAAGGCTGTGTTTTCTCCTTTGAAAACATTCCTCCTTGATTGGCCACACCTAAAAAAGGTAATTCCCCCCTGGGCCGGTGTTTAAACCTGTAACGTGTCTCTCCGCGGGCTAAATTTTCTTTTTTACCCATTTTTCGGAGCAAAAACATTTCAATGAGTTTTCCCCATCAAAAAAAAAAATCCATCTAAACTCAGAGCCTTTAGACATTTGGGTACAGGAACTGTTGTAGAAACAATTTTTTTTAAAATTTTTTTACATTTTGTTGAAAAATTTGCTTTTGCATTAATTTTCATGAAAACATGCTTCGACATGGGGAGGTCGGTTGAAAAAATATTTGGGCTTTGTCATACTTAAAAGAACCCTTTTTATTTTTTTACTACACAGGGAAATAATTGCTGCCTTTTGGGTGAAAACGCATTTTAAAAGGGAGCCATTCACTTTTTAGTATTTCCCCACAAAATGATTGTAATTTTCGTTTTATTTCGCTACCCCCCGAAATGGTTTGCCTTATTTCCTCGCATCTTTTCCCGGGTTTGAAAAAACGACGGACCCTTTCCGCCCCCTTAATTTATACCCTTTTTTGAGGGAATATAAAGATGGTGTGATAATGAGTGATGATGAGATGATGATTGATGATGATGATGATGATGAAAGGGTGAATGTGATGATGGATGATGAATTGATATTGTTGTTTTTGTTGATGCCCCTCTTTGTTTTTTTGTTTTTTTTTTTTTTTTTTTAGTTTTTTTTTTTTTTTTTTTTTTTCCCCTACGCGATGTTAAAATTTATAATTGCACTGTGGTGTGTTATGCAAATTTTTTTGTTTAAATATGTAACGAGAACAAATTGCCATTTTTTTGGCAATAAAGATTTTTTATTTTTGATACAACAAAAACCCAATACCGAGAAGTCACACGGGTTTTCCCCAAAAAGTGGATCTGGTAGTAGAAATAAACAAAGACGTACAGCCATACAACACACACACAACACACGCACCCATACAAACACACAAATGCACACACACACACACACCAGAGAAGAGAGGAGGGAGAGAGAGAGAGAAGAGAAGAAGAAGAGAGAAAAGGAAGAGAGAAGAAATAAAGTAATAAAAAAGAAAAAAAAGTAAACTGGTTTCAATCTTTTTTTGGGCTGATTCTATGTTTTTTTTAAAGTGTTTTTCCGAGTGGGCTTTGTCTTTAAATAACTGCTAGAAATGGGTGTACGGTTTGTTGATATCGCCCCAAAATTTTCGTGTGTTGGAAACATGTTTGCCCACTTGGGATTTCACCTTCGTGGGGCAAACCCCGCTTGGGTTGGGAATTAATCTGACACTATGCACATTCATATGAGATTTTTTTTTTTTGGTTTGCCACAACTTACGAAGAGAGTTTTCATTGGTGTTGCGTTTATTGCGTCTTTTTCTTTTAATTCTAGAAATGGAATGACAATTCCCCCTGCTGAACTGTTTTGATTGAACAAGCAAATTTTTTTTTTTTAAAAAAGACGCCAGGCACCCCAAGTGTCGCATATTTGTAAACAATTTTTTTTACCCATACTGTTTAAAACTTCTAAAAGTCTCTTTAACCCCCTTTCCATCTCGGGGGCCAAAAATCCCCCGGGGTTTTTTTATTCATAAAACAGTCAATTAATAACAAAGAAACATGAAATTTAGTGACTTTTCCCCAAAATATGAGGCCATGCATGCCAAATTTTTATGTTCTCCTGCTATTTACCACACTGAGATTTTTGATTTGGAGTCCCTTTGGGCCCCCATACTTTTTAAAAAAGAAAAAACAAAGATTTTCAACAAGGAACTATTTCTTTTATTTCTTCCACACTGTTTATAAAAAAAATAATTAAAATAAATAAAAAATAATAATAAAATAATAATAATAATAAAAAAATAATAATAATGAGATGATAATGAAAATGAAATAATAAAAAAAAATAAAATAATAATAATAATAATAATAATTTAATGATAATGAAAATAAAAATAATAAAAAAAAATAATAATAATAAAAAAAAAATAAAATAAAAAATAATAATAATAATATTAAAGGGAATATTATTATTATTATTATTATTATTTTTTTTTTATTATTATTATTTTTAATAGAAAGGTATATAGTAGTTAGTAGTAGTAGTATATAGATATTTAAGTAGAAATTAGTGTAGCTGTAGTGTAGTAGTAGTATAGTAGTAGTAAGATAGTAGTAGTATTATAGTATTTAGTAGTATATAGTAGTAGTAGTAGTACCCTTATTATTATTGCTGTTTTGTTATTATTTTTAAATTTTTCATCACTCATAAACATTCACTCTCTCACAACTCCTTTCCGAAATGATTGGGTTTTTAAAGTAATGCAATTCAGAATACAAGCCTTTACAATGAGTGGAGTCGAAGAAAAACGTGCCAACCATACCAAGGGGTCATCCCCTACAATTTATAATGGTAACATTGCTAATTTATTCGATTCTCTTGATGCAATAATCCTTTGAAATTAAAAAAATTTAAAAACAAAGAAAAAAAAACAATAACAAAACTAAATTTAAAAAATTATTAAAAACTCAGGGATATAAATTTTATGACTTAAAGGCAAGAACAAAATTCGATACACTAAATACGTTTTAGAAATATGATTTTTTTTTTGTCAAAGTTGAACATTCATTTACAAAAGAAGTACATATTATTCTGCTCGCTGTAACATTAAATTCTCCACATCTGTAGTCTTCCTTAATTTACATCTTTTTTTCTTTGACATTTTAGTTTTTCCCCTTGGGCGCATTCTTCCTTTCATGTTGTCTTGTGATCTTTTTTCCCTTCTGCATTGTACATTTTTTTTCTTGTCCCTTCTTGACTACACCCCAAAAATATTTTCATTTTCTTAGTGAAAAAAATAATACTGCGGAGGCGGGATTTTTCAAATTTTCTTTATGAAAACATAGTTCTTTTGGATTTTAAAATTTGATAGAATTCTTCCCATCAGAAATTTTTTTTTTTATTCCCAAACGTTCCATCCCCACAAACAAAGTATTTTGGGGAATTGCCCCAATGC
>NW_027625011.1:0-22598 GCF_034508935.2 Berghia stephanieae
AGTATTCTCTAAGGGTCCTGTTTTAGGCTCCTGCTTTAAAGGTGCCGTATTATTTTGGGGACCCTAAACCCCTAAACCCCAAACCCTAAACCCTAAACCCAAACACCTAAACCCAAACCCTAACCATAATACTTTGGGGACCCAAAAAGAGACCCTAACTTCGAGAACTACCCTTACGACGAACCCCCAATCTAGCGCTGAGCCCCAACAATTAATCAAGTCCGCTGGACCCTCACCCCTAGAAGTTAGGGTTTAGTGGTTGGTTTGGTTTAGCGTTTAGGGGTTTAGTTTAGGGGTTTAGGGTTTAGGGTTTAGGGGTTTAGGGGTTTAGGGGTTTAGGGGTTTAGGGTTAGGGTTAGGGTTGGGGTTTGGGTTTTGGGTTTGGGTTTGGGGTTGAGGGTTTCATTAAGTGTTTTCCTTCACTGAAGGCCGTTGCTCATGATATCCCCATTCAAAAACCCTGGTTTACTTCTCCAATACTTTCCGCCAACCCCGCGTTGTGATTGTTAAGGCCCTTCAAGAATCCTACAACCCTTCCTGGAAAAATGAAAAACCTCCCAAACCCCCTGAAACCCTTTACAAACCCACTAGAACCCCATAAAACCCTCCCTCGGCATCCTCCAAAAACCCATTAAAAAACCCTCATCGAAAACCTCTAAAATCCTCAACGAAATCCTTTAAAATCCATAAAACCCTCATCGAAATCCTCAACAAAATCCGATAAAACCCTTCTCAAAAACCCTCTGGAACCCAAAAGAAACAACCCTTGCTGCCGCCCCTCGCCGCATCCTCCAGAGGCCCTGGAACGCCTTGGGGCGCCGGCTGCACCACAAAGCCCGCTGGCCTCTACGACCTCTTTGTAAGGGGTTTAGTTCTTCAGGGTTTAGGGTTTAGGGTTGAGGGCTTTTTGTTTTGCAAGTTTGGGGTTTAGGGATTGGTCGAGAGCTTCACTGCTTTCTTTGTGGGCCCTCTTGTGACCAGTGCAAACACCATCTGGGCCTGCCGGCCGTCATCCAGCGGATCCATGCCTCCGACTCGCAAAGTTCATGGCTGTGAAGGGCAGGAAAGGACTTAAGTAACTTAGTAAGGGGCCTAATATTAGAATAGGGTTTGGTGCTCCTTTAAGGTAACCTTAAAGGGTTCTATAAAGGTTTTCGGTTTAGTGCCTTTAAGTTAGTAATTAAGCATCGGGTTTTTGGGTCTATAAACTATATCATTTGAGGAACCCCCCAAAATATATAGGTAATTTTCCACTCCCCTTATATAGTAAAGGACCCCTATAAGATTCTACGCGGTTCGACCCCAACCCGAGGGTCTGCCTTCAAGTCACACAGGGTTTCAATGGTTTTCGGCAACGGCTATCCCCAAACCGTTCCTGTCTGGAGTTGAATTTCAATACCCCTAACCACGAAATCTACACTAGGGGTTGAGAGTTTTAGGGTTTAGGGTTTAGGGTTTAGGGTTTTTTTTGGCGGATGTGGCTCGAGTCAAAGACCCGCGCAAATTCCGTCCTTGCAACTAAAAGCCCGCAGCAGGGCCGGGCCAAAAGCCAACACAGCCGCCGGTCCATAGACAAACATGACCATCCCCGGCAATCGCACGCAGCTGACCGTACACGCTACTTATGCTCGCGAGAGAATCCGACAAAAGCAGGCGCAAGCCGTTGCGGGAGCGACCATACTCGTCAGAAAAAAACTACCTCCTGCAAAATTTGGGCCGCTTCCCGACCCATGGGACTCGACCAGTCGCAGAAAACGCTCTAAATAGGGAGGAAGCATGGACCCACTGTGGTTCGTGGCCAGCTGATCTCTGCACTGGGAATCGGTGAAGGTAGCTGGGGCACCAATAGGCCCACCAGGGCCGCGGCCCGAACATGACCGTGGGCGGGCCCGTACGCACGGTCCCCGCATGCACTTCAGGCTCTGTTCCAGGTCGCTCCAGCAAAGGAGCGGGCACAGCGTACAGACTACGAAGATGCTGGCGCAGCCTGGCGGTCGAACCAGTACTGCTTGCAGCAGACCTGACCAGGAGGCCTACGGCATAGCTAGCCTGCACCGGACATCATGGACCTTGGCCATGTTGGCAGCCCTGGCAGCAGCCGTGCTGAAGCACGACCACAATCTGACATTCACACGCCACGTCGGTGGATTGATGACCGGGAACACACTGTAGCAGACACCAGCACAGCCGCCCGCTCATGAAGACGGCGCCTTGTCACGGCGGGCTGACCAGGCAGTCACGCCCTTGCACAACCTGGACCCGGAAACGCTTCCAGCAGGGCACGTGTAAGCCCAGCGGACAGAGGCCAGCTTTGCAGGGTCGCACTGCCGGCGCGAGCACGTTCTGCCCCATGCGCTGAGCCCGTATCAGCGACCACTGTGGCCACGTGGAATGACGTCCTGTAGAGCACGCTCAAGCCAGGATTTGCTCCGAGCACAGAACCGCTTCAAGAAAGGCATGGCCCTGACGAGAGATTGCCGCAAGCACAACGTACTCTCGAGCACGCCAAAAGCTTTTATCAGAAGCATGGCTCCAAGTAGAGCCTACTTGCTCATTGCTCAGACGCCTGCACCGGGAAACCCCAAGGGGGTCGCACGCAGCAACGGAGAATACCATAAAAACCTCGCCTGAAACTTGCCCAGGTGGGTCATGCAAGAAAAAAACCCCACGTGCCAGAATTGTGAAGAAGGCGTGATAGGACTAACGAAAAGATGAAGTCCCTCTTCTTTCCGCCATCCCAAAAGTTCGGGTTAGTAAGGAGCCTGGCACGAAACCGGATGCAAGGCCTCACGGGCATGGGCAATCCTCTTGGTGACGTCCTCGACGCTCTTGGCGTCAGTGGCACGCAACGTTCCGAATGCGTATATTGGGCAACGCACCGCAGCTGGACAGTTGGGTGGCCCGGGATGTTGACACCTATGCCTGGGTAGGCTGCAGATCATCCCAACCATACATTCGACGCATCACCTGCTGGAAACCGGGCCACATGCATGCATGACTGTTTCCGTCTTGCCCGGGGCAAAAGTTGGTATAGACCCCCAGGATGCGAAGGTATTGGGCGGCCAGCTGGCCCCCGCGCAATTGCATGCGGTAGCTGGTGGGCGCTAGGGCTGGCGACCATCAAAGCAATGTCATCCACCACGTCGCTGGGGGTGCATCAACATGTCACCAGAAGGCGCAACAAGGCTTGCCGATATAACCTTCGTCAGCTAGGTGGCGCTCAAGGGCGGCCAAGGATGCCTGGCTGCATACTGAAAGGAGATATCACAATTAGGGCAACCCGGCAGCGTGCCGCAAGTGGTGGCATAGGCCTGGGCAGAATTTTTCGTCCCACTGAACCAAGTTCCTCGAAGGAGGCACGAAGGAACGCAATCACATCTGCCGGTACAACCGGCACGGTCCAGGGCAACCTCGTCCCCTAAGGCAGCCTTGTATCGATCAGCCACCGCAGGCTCAAACCTGAGCCTCAACAAGCTTAGCAGATAAGCTCATCCTCCGTGAGGTCAAACAAGAGGTGCGGTCCCGTAGACGGAAGGCCGCAACTCCGTCCAGAAGAGCACCGCCACCATTTGAGCCTGTGGCGTGGAGATGGCCAAGGAAAGCCGAACCATCAAGGAAGGAGCTCAAATCGGGACACCTTCCGGAGCCCCCACGGACGCCTGTGTGATCGCTCAAAGTTCCGGCCAAGAAAGGGCGGCAGGCCTTGGCAACAGCTTTGCCAGTATGGCCATGGGGCAATGGCTCTGTGGCGTCGACCTCTGCGGGTCCTTTGAGGGGCTTCAAAAGTGCAATGGAATCACGCCCCCCCAAAAGGGGGGAGGAAAAACACTGGCGAGCCTAGATTTAGAAGCACCGGATAACACTCAGGGCTCCTCCATAGGGTGCCGCCTTAAAAGCTCCGCCGAAGAAATAGGGCGGAGCTTTGCCGCACTTCATACCTGCAAAAAGCAACTAGAGAGATCGGCAACAGTGGGCAAGGCTCCACACCAACACGTGGGGGCCCCCGGGCCGCGGACACGCCATGCTGCAAAAAGAGCAGGGAGTGGCACGCTCGACTTAGCCAAAATGGCGTCCCAACAGCGTTTAAATTCGGCCTCATCAGCCCCAGGCGCCTTCTCAGTGCGGGGGTGGGTGCTTGCTGCGGCCGCCTGTAGCGCCTGCCATGCTTTAGCCCGCCCGTTGGCAGCAGCCATTGCCTTGGGTCCGGCCCTTCCGTCCCTTGCGAGGTGACTCTAGCAAAAGCTCCTCACACCAAAAAGTGGCCGCACGCACAAACACCAAGCTGCGCATGAAAAAAAAGCGGATATAGTTGCAAAACCCGGTAGTCGGGGGACCCCCAAGAGACTCGTACCGGTAGACCCCGGCGTCGAAAACACGAGTGGCTTCGCGCCGCCCCCAAACAAGCTGCAAGCACTGGCGACGAAAAAGCCTCTGCCGTCTACGGTATACGGACGCGCCCCGCCTTCACCGCAAAGCTGCCAGGGCCATCGGAGAGGACCGGTCGGCGGGGGCCCATCCTTGCGCCGGGAAAAGAGCCCTGGCCATGGACAGGTGCTCGTGAAGACCACGCAAATCTCGTCCGAATTGGCAGACCACGGACAGACAGGGGCATTCCGCAAAGAGCCGCAACAGCAGCCGGCCTTTCCGGGCACATGCCCTCGCGGCAAGGGGGAGCCGCACGAGTTCCACATAAAAGGAACATCCAGACCGCCCCAAGAAACCTGGTGACGATCCCCGCATGCCGTCAAGGAAACAAGGCCTGGGGACCGGTCAACATGAGCCTCCAAACACGCGGAAAAAGGGGAAATAATCGAGGCAAGCAGGGCTCCCTGGGAGAAAGTCCAGGTCACCACCGGTTCCCGCAGGCTGTAGGACCTTTCGTACATCTCAAACGCAATACCGCCCCTTGTCAAGCGGCCCATTGTCGTTCGCCGGGCTCCTGGCCCGGCGCCAGGCTACCGGGCATTAGCGTCAAGATATCCCCCGAGTGCCAGGCGGCAAGCCCACCAACGCCTATTGAACAGCCACCACCCTCCTTCTCCCCGGGTGCCTGGAAGTAGGGCATGAGCAACCACAAAGACCAGTGGGCCCAAGGTCTGTGCATAACATTAACATCCGCGCTCAGCACAGAGATAACAAAGGCGATGCGGTCGAAAGCAACACGCCACTGGAGCAAAACCAACGACCCCAGCGTCCGTCAACCGGCAACCAAACCCGTAAACCCCCTCAACCACAGTCACAGGCGGAGCAACCTGGCGGGTCTCCTGCAGCCCAGCACCCAGCATCCTGGGATTGCATAAACATGCAGAAGTGTCGTTGAAGGCTTTTTTGCAAGAGAGGGTGTTGTAGGTGAGGAAAAGGGCCTTGACACGCATGGGCCGGGCCGCATCTTCTCCGGAAGGCAAATAAGTGTTTGGGCGGACAAAGAGCCGCCCGGGCTCTCATGTAGTGCAAGGGAGAGAACAGGCCTGTTATCGAGGGGCCGGCCATTGGCGGGGCCTGCAACCCTCCGCGCCAGAGCCAACAAAGTGGCAACCAAGGACACAGGCTTAACGTGTTGTGACGCCTATCCCGGCAACATCGAGGCAAAGAAAAATGCTTAGCAAGACCATCGGCCATTCATTTGCCCCGTTCCTTGAATGCGAAGGTATGGACGATAACCGCAGCGGACGGCGCCCACACCGGAGTAGCAGGCAACACTGGCCACTAACCTAAGGGGTGCACGGCAGCTCTCGGAAGCGCCGTGCGCTCAAAAGGGCCGCCACTGGGAAATCAAAAAAAGGACGGCCGGGGAAATCCCCTCGCCGCCTACATAGGGCCATAAGTTAGCCCACAATTCGGCCCATAAACAGAAACCCCCTGCATTCGCCGGAACTCGACCGGCCCGAAAGCCCTCCTCCAAGTGGTCTGGAACAGACCCAGAACAGGACGGACCAAGAGGAAAAAACCATCACGAAAGGGCCGTCCAAACATCATGGCCCTCGGGTGGCCCGCGGCGCTGCAAGGGAGGGCCCCAAAAAAAACGTGCAATCGGAACCCCCTCAGGCCTGTGGTACCTCACATTGAAAGAGGTCCAGGGCAAAAGGCTCGAAGGCATTCCCCCTCAAGACCATCGCGAGGGGAACGCAAGGGCTGCTTCTGGCTGGGGGTGGGGCTAAAGGAACACTCATCAAAGGCACAGCGCCGTATAACGCTCGGTCGTCTGGTGTGCGGCCGATAATAAGGCACCAAGGCAGGCTTGCTCGATGCCCGCCTCAGCTGGGTATGTTGAGGCTCTGGGGTAAAAATTTCCGTCCCTGCCGTGGGGTAGGGACCGCAAGGCACGGGGAGGTCTCCCCGGCATAGAGGAGGCAGGTTAGTCACCCCCGCACCCGAATCTCCCAGGAGCGGCACTTTCTGACAGTCGAAGGTCAGCTTGGAGAAGACTGAGGCTGCTGGTGGCGCTGCCGTGGATTCCGGCCGCGGCCGAACTCCGCCCGGGGCGGACACAGCCCCCGCAGGGACCCGGCCCCTAAAAAACCCCTCCCCCCATCTCTATTTTCGGCGGGAGGGAAAACGACAGTAAAGGGAAGTCTACAAACATTAAAGTGGCTCAATCGGGGCCTGGATTATAGCCGTCACCAAAAAGAATTCAGGGTCCCCCAACTGGGACCGCAGATGCATAACGGGTCGGCCGTCCCACTTGTATAACAACGAACGCAAGCTAATCGGGCGGTTCGCCCTCGAAAGGACAGCGTCCTCCGCGATGACCCCGGAAGGCGTAAACGCCTGTCAATTCGGCGAGAGATGGGGTCACCGGCAAAACAAGCGAGAGCATCGGAGGTTTCCAGGCCAGAGACCCAAACGACTCTGCTGGGCCGAAGGACCCGAAGGTTTGCAAAACCCCCCCTTCCAACCTCACGATAGAAATCTTAAAAAAACGCCCTGCGGCATGCCCGCCAATCATGGACATTCCCCCTGACCATTCTGAGGGTGGAAATCCACAGGTACGCCCACGCGCAGCGCTTGATCCCTCCTCATCCAGACCGTGGAGGGGGAAAAGTGAGGTACCTCGCATGTTTGGGAAACAAGCGCATAGCCCCTGTCCGCACGGCCCCGATGCCCGCAAATGGGGATGCCGTTGACCAAAGGTCAAGTTCTTAGCCCGTTATTAGGCTTCACAAATCCCCGCCCAGTGTTCTCAGAGACTTTGACAGAATAGATTGCCTTGCCCACAGGCGGTGTCGATGACGACGCAACGGGGGCCTTTCCCCCCCGAAAGCCAGGACAAAAGGAAGGGGACTGAAAAACCATCCGGCCCTGTAGGGAATAGGCTGCGAGCTGCTGCAAAAAACCCCAGGAGGCAAAGTGCGACTCCGGGCGACCGCACTGACGGCCGCGCAAGGCCACCACAAATCAAAACCTCCAGCTCGACGGTAAGGTGCGAAAGCTGGGCACCAGTTACAAGGGGGGACCAGGCACGGAGGGGGAACCCGCAACAACCCCTGTCGTAGTGGTCGTAGGCCACGGAAGGGAGACGCCGGCATCACCCTGTGAAGGGCCGAACCCCAGCCACAACATTGTCAAGAGTGTCAGGCAGGGTGTCATAGACCGCACCTGTCTGGTCTTGCAGTAAACAGGCCGTGACCCCCACCGCAGCTACAAAACCCCAACTTCGGGAACAAAAGCCGGATTGGGGCATAGACCCTTCGCAGGCAAATCCGGGCTTAGAGGAGGGCAAAAACGTCTCCACCGAGGGTCTAAGCAAACTGGTTAATTCCTCCACGGATCGACGACATCAACCAGGTCGCAACCATTTGCGGCGTGGCAAGCCTGGCTGGGGCTTTGGAGCAACCATGCGCGAAGAGACTCATCATAGAGGCTCCGCAAAAACTGCCCAGGTCCGACAAGGTCCAACCCCCCCCTCTGCGACAGGTTCCGCGCCAGCTGGCCAGGCAAAAGAGGGTGTATTGGAATCGCTGTCGCCCAAGGGAACCGCTGCCACGTCGAAGTGAACTGAGCAGTCCGGATGGCCACACTATCCTCAAAGAATACGCAAAAAAAGGGGACAACTCAAAGGGGGTGGCGAAAAGTAGGGCGAAGTCGCGCTCCCTCCAAGCAAGAAGGCCTCCCCCGAAGAGCACGAACGCACGGGGGGGCCCCATGCATGGCAACTTCAACATCGCCCCCCATCTCTGCATAATCAACCACGGCCCATTCGAGCCAAAAGGGGCCCCGGAAATCAACATGCCGGCGACCAGCGGCAATCTGCACGGCCTGCGGCGTGCCCTGTGAAGGGTCAGGAGGCCGGGGAAAAGGAGCCCACGGCCAGGATATCCGGTAGGGCCGCCATAAGTCCCTGATTGGCCCGAGGCCGTCACAACATTCGGGCAAACACTCTGAGATCAAACGGGCGGCAAAGGGCATCAGGACCCACGGTCAGTGTCAGCGGAGCTGGGGGGGATGGGAAAGGCCCGACAAGGGTCTCGTTATAAACTAAACGTGCGGACCGGTCCGGCACAGAGCCGGCACATCCGCCGCGTAATCGCTCAACCTCCAGTCGTATGCAAGCCCAACGCAGGCCGTTGCCCTGGCCAAAGATGGTGTATCGGGCCTTGCCTCTTCATCGACCTCAGAACGAAGAGCCACAACCTTCCTAGCCAAGGCAGAAATAAACCTGGGCCATCAACTTTTCCCAGAACCCGCACGGTGAGGCCCGATGACGGGACTTCACGGCATGGACGGCCCTGTTGCCTGTGGATAAGCTTTAGGCCCCCCCCATTAAACCTCCTAAAAAAACCGACCGCTGGGAATCTGAGGAACTCGACCTCCCTCAGTGTCCTTTCTCAAAATCGGCCTTGGACGAGTGGACAGGTGCTGTCGGCAACAGGACCGCACAAGCTGCGACTGGGAGCAAAGGCGTCCTTGGAAGGAACAGCCCAGCTCGATAGAGACCGTCCTGGAACAGCAAGTAGATGAGGGAACCGTGCTGGGCACAGAGACCGCACAAGCTGCAAACGGGTTCACCAAGGCTCGAACAAAACCGTCTTTAAACTGGCACGGAAGGATAAATTTGCCGTCGGTCACGGGAAACCGCAAAGCGCGACCGAGCAGGTTCACCCAAGGCTCGACAAACCGCTCTGAAACGGCACGAGGAGGAGGATAAATTTGCCGGCAGCAAAAAAACCGAAACAACTGCGACCAGGAACAGGGTCAGCCAGGCCCCACGAACCGTCCTTGAAACTGGCAAGAAGGGGGACCATTTGCCGTGCAGGTCACAAGAACCGCACAGGCGCACCAGGAACAGGGTTCCCAAGGCTCGACAGGAAACCGTCCTTGAAACTGCAGGAAGGGAGGAGCTTACCTGCAGGTCCAAGGACCGCACAGGGCGTGGCTGGGCGAGCATACAGGGCATGAGTCCAGGAAGGGGCCCTTTACAAAGGAGTTCTGGAAGGAGGCCACAGCTCAACTATGCGGACAGCTGCCGCCTCCTGTGGAAAACATCGCGGTCCCCATTCTCACGAAGCGAAACCCCATTTTCAAAAGGATGGGACCTACGGTGAACGCGGAACCCCGCCCTCACCTTATCTTACACTTGAAATACATTCCGCTCACACCAAGGCGGAGGTAAAACCTCGCCTTTGAGTGGACGTGCAAAAAAAACCCCGGCCAGCCAGGCATCCCCAAGCACTGGCCTCTGCAAGGGGGCGCCCGTCACCCCAAAATAGCAAGACACCCCCTCATCGGCAAGGCCGTCAACAAGTCCGCTCAATGCCTGAATCCGGGGGTCCAGCCTCGTCACCATGGCAGCCAACTCCAGGTCCTGAATCCCTACCTGGAAACGCAAAAAAAGCCCCCTGGACACTTGCCCACCAGGGAATTGACAACTGGATCCGAAAGAAGGAGGGTTCCAAGCTCCACAAAATCCGCTCCGACGACTGGAAAATCGGCCCGCTGATCCTCAAGCTCATCAACGGCCTTGCCAGGACTGCTTCCGCCTTGTCCTTCCGCGACGCACCTTGCCCCCGCCTTTGCCAAAGCCGCAGACGCGGCTCGGGCTGCGGCGTCTGTCTTTCCGCGTGCGGGATCCATCCCGCTTGTCTTCCCCCCTCCCTTTCGCCTTGGCTTGCACTGCCAAGGCGTCCCCGCTAGCCGGACCTTTTGGTTTGCTGTCGCTGACTTTTTGGCAGAGGCCTCTGCTCCTCTTTTTCCCTCGATCGCCTTCTCCCAACTCCTCCTGCACCTGCAACGCGGTTGCTTTCGCCAGGGCTACGAATCCACATCCGCACGCTCCAATCATCCAGGCTTTCAGCTCCGCTGGCTTGGTGAGAGCAGGGCCTTCCAACTGTTCCCCTTGTCTCGAAGGACTGCATGACTTCCCTGCTCCGCGATCTGTGTCTTGAGCAGCTTCTCCAAACCACAATGTACTGAGACCACTGTGAGGTAAGGCCCGACCGTTTTGAGCTTGTCGAGCTCGCGCTTGGCCGGGATTGCTGCGAACCGCACGGTGCTCGCTTGGTCTCCTGCTCCGTCTGCGACTCTGGTATTGCCGAGAAGGGCCTGTGCTCCGCTGGATGGCCGCCTTGGACTACGCAGCACCTTGAGCAGCGTGTCAACGTTTTTTTAATCCACTGACTGGCCACCTCGCTGACAGGGGCCGTCGTAATTTTCGGCGCCGCCATAGGCAGCGCACTCGCGGTGCTGGGAGCCTTCCAAGCCGGGCCCGAAGAAAGGTGAATCCACAACCTCCTCCTTGGGCTTTGCTGCCTGGGGCTGCCCCTTGCCTTGGCACCTTTTCCCGTCCCCTCGCCGCGGATTGGTTGTGTCTCCCCCGGCAGGTCGTCCTGGTCCGGCGATTGCTGGTCCTTCGGCGCGTACGTCTTTGTAACCCATGCGAGCCGCAGGCCGCACAGTATCCGCTGAGGCCTTGCGTGAGTCTGGCAGTTTTGCACGCCACGGCGGCAATTTGCCGCCGCTGTACAGATACTTTGCAAGGTGGCCTTCCACCTGCCACAGGCCTTGGCCAAATCCCTCCGCCGAAACTTGGGCTACCCGCCAGGAAACCCCTTAGCGCGTACGGGAACGGGTCCCCCTGTCGGCGAGCTTGTCGGGTGTGCAGGCTCGACAGAGGCCAAAACCCGCGGTAACTGGCAACAGAGCAAACCAACACTGTACCATGTAAACTAAACCGAAGGAGGCACCCCCACAACCAGTCGAGGGCCAGGCGGGAGCAACTCAAACCCCGAATTCCAAAATAGAAAAAACCAGATACCCAATCAAAAAAAAATTCCCAGGATGGGCCCGAAAGCACCACCAGGAATCGAAGGGGGCCAGGGAGAAATGGGCCTTGACCTCGCCACTCAAAAGTCCGCACGTAGGGGGGTACACGCCTGCCGCAATATCGTGGCAGAAAGCCACACTAGGGTCAGGCCGAACGGACCACTACGGAAACTACAGTCTCAGCCGAAACGCCTAGGGTTTAAGGTTTAGGGTTTGGTTTAGGGTTTAGGGGGACCCTAATTAACCCTTAAACCACGAAACTACACCCCGTACGCAAAATGCTCCGCAGCTTAGGAACGGTCGCGTAGCTGTGGGTCCGTCACGCAATCCTCACTTGCTCGGCGGGTCCTTGCCTCCACCCATAAACCCCAAACCCAAAACCCCTAAACCCATAAACCCCTAAACCCTAAACCCATAAACCCCCAAACCCTAAACCCCTAAACCCCAAAACCCCCAAACCCCACACCCCTGAACCCTAAACCCCTAAACCCAAAAAGCGGCGGGTGGTGAAGGTGTTAGGGTTTTAAAGGGTTGAGACCAAATACCCCAGCGTCTAGAGCCCGACCTTCACCCGTAAACCTGGAGATGAGGGTTACGTTGATTAATCAAGTGTTTAGGGTTTAGGGTTAGGTTTAGGGTTTAGGGTTTAGGGTTTAGGGTTCGGTTCAGATGAATGAAAAGCCCCCCGTCCCCTCTAAGGACACTAATCACTTTTCTACATCAATGCATTTTTGGCCATGGAAAGAGACAAGGTTTCGGGTTTCTAAAGCAGGATTACACAGACACTCCAAGGGAAAAACGATTAATCTATTCAAACCCCATATTCACCGCATGTTAAGGCCGAAAAGGACCACATAATTAAGCACCAACCACAACTGCTGTGTTCTGGAAGCTCCCCCCCTGAATTAAAACCCCCCCCCCCCCCCCCAAAAAAACAACAACCCGAACCCCATGCCTAAAACCCTAAACCCTAAAACCCCTGGAATCCCAAAACCCAAAAAACCCCTAAACCCAAACCTTGTTCGGAATCCCAAAAACCCCTAACCCTAAATCCTCTCTGGAATCCCAAACCCAAACCCTAAACCCAACCTTGTTCTGGAATCCCAAAACCCTAAACCCCAAACCCTGTTCTGGAAATCCCAAAACCCTACACCCTAAACCCCCAAACTATAAAAACTGGGCTGAGGTCCGGTCCCTCTTGGGGCCCACCTCGGTTCTGCGAGGGTCCTTCAGGTTTTAGGCTTTAGGCTTTGGGGCGTCGGGTTAGGGTATGAGGTTCGGGGTTTTTGGGTTTGGGATGGGGTTTTTTGGGTTTAGGGTTTAGGGTTCAGGGTTTAGGTTCAGGGTTGGGGTTTAAGGTTCAGGTCGAGGTTTAGGGCTAGGGCTAGCAGCCACATCGTTTCTGGAAGGTTCGGTGCGGTTTCATAATGGTTCCACATGGCACAGTTCTGTGAGGTTTTTTAAAGGGGTCTAAACCGGTTTGGGGTCGTTGAAGGGTCCATAGGGTTGAAAAAAGGGGTTTGATACGGGTTCTATATGGTTTAGGTTAACCCTAAACCCTAAACCCTAAAGCCCAAGGGACTTCTGACGAAAGCACGTGCGTAATCAAGTGATTCATGAAAAGTGTCGAAGACGAGTTTTAGGGTCTTGGGTGGGGGTTGACAATTGGTCTTGCGGGTTTTGATTTCGGTGTTGTTGGTCCCCTAAACTCTAAAACCCGAAAACCACCTTGTTCCGCTCCGGATTGATTCAGGGCTTGCGACATTTCCATTCCCCGAATAACCCGTTAAATCATCATCAGGGCACCCATCTTTATTTGAAAAGCATGCGCAAAAGAAAAGGGTACACCCCTTCAAACCTAAATCCACACCCTTAACCCTTAAACCCAAACCCTAAAACCAAACCCAAAACCCTAAACCTTAAACCCTAAACCCTAAACCTTAAACCCTAAGGTTTTAAACCCTTAACCCTTAACCCTTAACCCTAAACCCTAAACATTAGCACAGGGCATGGCCACGCAGCTTTCATGACAGGTCGTGGGGTAGAGCCGAACAGGGTTTAGGGTTTAGGGGTTTGGGGTTTGGGGTTTGGGGGGGTTAGGGTTTAGGGTTTGGATTTAGGTTTAGGGTTAGGGTTTGGGGGGTTTAGGGTTTAGGGTTTGGGGGTTTAAGGGTTTGGGTTTAGGGTTGAGGGTTTGGTTTTTGGTGGTTTTGGGGGTTTTGGGTTTAGGGTTACAGCAATCTCCATCACGCGGACTACACAACAGGAATTCGAAGAACCTTCCCGAAATCGAGGTCCGGATAATCGGCAAAGACTAAACTCCGAACAGTAAACCCAAAACATCTGCTACTATAATTTGGCAAGGCCACAAAAACCCTCTAAAAAAACCCATGAAAAACCCATAAAACCCTGCGGAGCTGGTTGCGGGACCCCCGAGCCGCCCACAGCCTGAAAACTTTGCGGTACAACCCTGAACCCCTTATACTCAAGCCTAAAACCCTAACTGTGCACCCCCTTCAAAAAAACATAACCGCACCCAAAACCCCCTTGAAACCCTAAAAACCCTCAACCCAAACCCCTAAAGCCCTCAAAACCCTAATAGGAAGGACCCCTAGAAGGGACCCCTAACCAAATACCCTTTACCCTCTTTAAAGCCCCTAAATATAGGTCGCGTAGCCTTAGATCCAACCCCCCTGGGTTTTAGGGTTTAGGGTTTAGGGTTTTGGGCTTAGGGTTTTAGGGTTTTAGGTTTGGGGCTTAGGGTTTTGGGTTTTATAGGCCTTAGGGAGAACACCCAAATATACCTCAGGTCCCTTTAAGGGTCCCTCCAAAACCCTAAACCCTAAACCCTAAACCCTAAACCCTAAACCCTAACCTTGAACATGCTGGGAACCCGGCCGCACCGGATGCCGCGCCGCGGGCGCGACTCCCCCCGACCCCAGCGGTGCAGCTGGGGCGAAGCCCTCGGGGTTAGGTTCGGGCGTTTAGGGTTTTTGGTTTGGGTTTAGGGTTTAGGGGTCAGGTTTGGGGGTTTAGGGTTTAGGGTTTAGGGTTTCAGGCGTTTGGGTTTAGGTTTAGGTTTTGGGTTTAGGGTTTAGGGTTTAGGGTTCAGGGTTGGTTTAGGGTTCAGGTTTGCGTCAGGGTTTAGGGTTTAGGGTTTAGGGTTTAGGGTTAGGGTTCAGGGTTTAGGGTTTAGGGTTTAGGGTTTAGGGTTTAGGGTTTAGGGTTCAGGGTTTAGGGTTTAGGGTTCAGGGTTTGGGGGTCAGGTTTAGGGTTTAGGTTTAGGTTTTAGGGTTTAAAGGTTCAGGGGTTTAGGTTTAGGGTTTAGGGTTTAGGGTTTAGTTTTAGGGTGCCTTTGAAAAAGGCTCGTTAGAGAGCGTCGAAAATACCCTTGCGGGACCCCTTTAAAAGGGGACCCTTGAAGGAGTCGCATAAAGGGTATGCCACAACCCGGCATTTTGGGGTTTACGGTCCAAGAGGGTTTAGGGTTTAGGTTTAGGGTTTAGGGTTTAGGTTTTTTGGTCTAGGGCCAAATCTCCAAATTCCAGACCCGAAACCGCTTAAAACTCAAAACACGACCGTTGAATTCTGGGTTAGCCTTACAGCTCTATACAGGTACCCGATCCCTAATCCCGGATCCCTTCTAAACCCCATTTGCAGAAACCCTTTGGCGTCCTTTGAGAGTTTACAACTTGCGACAGATTCTGTCTTCTCAAACGAGCGCTTCAACAAACCCGAGGATAGCCTTAAAATCAACGCACAGAAGGACATCAACAAAGCTCCGAACCCACTCATTCCCCCCAAATGCCATAAACTCTTGCCTTAGCCCTAATCCTCGGAAAATCCCAACCAAACCCCAAACCCGGGGGTTTTAAGGTTTAGGGAACGCGGGTAACTAGACGCAACGAGCCCTCTTTTCACCAAGGGCTTAGGAGCCCCTCCAAGCACGGCGCGGTACCGCCGCCCTCGTCCTCAACTTTGAAGTAACCGGGAAAAAAAGTATAGACTTTAATTTCAAATTGTTCCCTTAAGGAACAGGTCCCAAAAAAAGATTCAAGTAGACCCCAAAAACCCGTCAATCTCTACACCCCAACAATTTTTCTTTCGAGAAACCCTTAAAAGGACCCTTAAAGGAATGCGCAAAGGAAACTCCAAAGGTTTTTGCAAAGAAACACAACTGGCACCAAACGATGTGGTGTGTGTATATACACTGAGATAATACATATCGGTAACAGAATAGCGCAGATGGTAAACGTAGCCATGTGGTGCGGTGTGTCTGTCTGCTCGTCCGTTGCGTCCTCCGTCCGTCTTCTTCTGCGCTTTCGGGGCTCAAGGGCCGGTGTAACTTCGGGTCCAGGCTAAAAGCTCCACGGCACTTGCAGCAACTCTTCCGGTTTGCGGTGCTTCCCTTGCCCATCGGGCATTCGTTTCTGCGACTGGCCAAGATTCTGCGCTTTCCCCGTGAAACTCGAAAGCTTTGCAATCGGCCCCGACTGCCCAACCAGAGGCCAGGGGACCCCAAGAGGGAGAGCAACCAAAGACCAAAAAAATAAAAAAATGACCCCCATCTACAACTTCCCAACCCGGAATCCTTAAACCCCGACCCTAAACCCAAATCCCTCAACATGGCAAACCCCCCTCCCCCCAAATACCCAACCCCACAACCAAAATAACCCTGCCTGGGTTTAGGGTTTAGGGTCAGGGTTTAGGGTTTAGGGTTTAGGGTTTAGGGTTTTAGGGTTTAGGTCAGGGTTTAGGTTTAGGGTTTAGGGTTTAGGGTCTAGGGGGGTTCCTTATTATGGTTCCGAGGCACGTCCAAAAAAGGCTCGGGCAAAAACCCAAACCCCACAACCCCGAAGTAGCTGCTTCAGAGTAGCTCACCAAACCCACTAACTTTGAGGATTCAAAGTAAAAATAACAAAACTTTATACAGTTGTATATATTACACATACAACATACTACAACATACTACATACAACATCCAGCATGCTGCATGCGCATGCATCATGCATACATACATGCATACAAAACAGACGACAGACAGACAGAAACGGACGGACCGAAACCCCCGGGCCGACGGAGACGGAAAGGACAGACAACCAAAACTACAAAATAATAAAATAGGTGTTAATAAAATATAAGGTATAACGATTAACTTAGGGCCCCCACACGAGAGCCTAAACCAAAACCCGGGGGGGAAACTCTACAATTTTATCCAAGGAGAATCCCGAACCTGAAAGAAAAGAAGCGCTTAGGGTTTAGGGGAAATGTGAGGGTTTAGGGTTTAGGGTCTTGAAATTTGAAGGTTTCGGGTTAAGGTATTGAAATTTGAAGTTTCGGTTTTAGGGAATTGAAAAATTTTAAGGTTTCGGGTTTAGGATTTTGGGTTTTAAATCTCAGAGGCTTAGGGTCTCCAGCTTGGTGTCTGGGGTTTAGGGATTCGGGGTAAGTCACCTGACCCAAAGAAACCCGCCTTTCCGTGGACTTCTACAAGGAACCAAAAACAGACACCCAAGGTAGGTCATCTCCCGAACACCCTTAAGAACCAAAAACCTGAACCCTGAACCCTAAACCCCTCGAACCCCAAACCCTGAACCCCAAAAAAACCTTGAACCCAACACCCGAACCTTAAACCTTAAACCCGAGGGTTCAGGGGGGCGTAGGCATTGGGTTGAGGGAAACCGACCTTGCGCTGCGCGAAAAAAGAGGGCCGGATTCCCCCGTTCCTTCAGGTCCGCGCAGGTTTTAGGGTTTAGGGTTTAGGGGTTTAGGTTTGGGGGTTTTTAGGGTTTAGGGGTTTAGGGTTTAGGTTTGGGCTCCAGACTATTCGACAAGCATCCAAAACACCGGCAAGCCTCCAGCCAGTGGGCAACACTCCAGCCACCCCAGCAAGCCTCTCGTCTAGATTTAAACCAAATCACCAGAAAAAACCCCTTGCAAAATGCCACCCCAATTGTGTTTTTGCGTCTGCTCGTGACTAATGCCCCCAATCGGAAGCAATCACGTGTGCGCAACGAACGAACATCTCCACCTTTGCTTGCAAGCCGGCTTGCGAGATCATGTACCCGGCAAGATAGGTCAAAAACAAACAACATGCAAGATTGCACAGCGCCAACTCGAGATCGCCAACATAGGTCCCCGAGACTGATTTAAACCCTCCGTCCTAGGCAGATCGCCACCTACGTTTCCACGTTCCACGGGCAAGTAATTCTAACGTACGGGGTCTGGGTTGAGGGTTTAGGGTCTAACGTAGGAACCTGAATAAGAAACCCTGGGTCTTTATTAGGGCCTTTAGGTGGATTCTAATATTTTGGGGGTTGTAAGGCCAGGGGCCTAACAGGTTCCTACATTGCCCATTTGCAATTGCCCCAGCATCCTTCCGCAATCACACATCATGCATATCAAATATCTCTTGCACGACGCACGTGCATATTGATGCACCGACGTGCTTGGCCGGGGGCCTTTCTTAAACCTACGCCCTACACCCCAAACCCAAACAAACCCTAAACCCTAAACCAAACTAAACCGGATATCCCAAACCCTACACCCTACCCCCATAAACCCAAACCAAACCAAGCCCCATAGCCTAAGGCGAAAGGACGAAGCTATAACCCAACCTCAGCAAAAAGACGGGCTCTTACCTAGAACATTTGGTTTAGGGCCGAGGACAGTTTGGGGTTTTTAGGGTTAGGGTTTGGGGGTTAGGGTTTAGGTTTAGGTTTAGGATTAGGGTTTGGGATTGGGGTTTTAGGGTTAGGGATCCCTAATAGCGGACCCAAAGGACCTACCCGCAAAATGAAGAGACCCCGGTTTCAGACCGCAGGTCGCCAGAGCCCGGCCCCTGAACCCTAAACCCATAATTGGAGACCCTTAGGAGGTAAGGGTGCCTTAAAGTTAAAGCAAGAACAAGATTTGGGTGCCTACACACGGGATAAGAAAATCCTGAGGAATCGTATTTAATTACTCTGGCTTCTTTATTGGACTCGGAAATCCCAAAAAACCCAAAACCCTAAACCCGGACCCACGATCGAACCGGCAGGTTCAAGGATCTGGGACAAGGTTTGGTGCAGGGGGTTCGCGCTAAAAAAGCTTGTAGGTAAAACCCTAAGCCCTAAAACCCAATGCCCTAAACCTTAAATCCTAAAAACCCAAACCTAAACCCTAAACCCTCTACCCTAAACCCAACACTAAATCCTAAATCCTAAACCCCTACCCTAAACCCTAAAAAACCCCATGTAGGGTTTAGGGGGTGGGTTTTTTTGGCCCACGGCTTTTACGCTCAGGTCGGGCTTTGATCGGTCGTCTTCACTTTCACAGTTTCCCTGTAAATCCAAAACCACGGATATTGAGGATGCTGAGGATGGTGATAGTGACGAGGTGATGATGATGAGGAGGATGAGGAAGGAGGAGGATGAGCAGGGGAGGAGGATAAGGAGAAATGAGGAGGACGATGAGGACAATGAGGATATGCTACGTAAGTGGTGGGGACTGGGACAGTGGTGTTAGCGGACAAGAATGGATAGTGGCTAGATGTGCCATTGATGGCAGTAGGGGATACGGGACATATGGACAATGGGATAACGGTGAACTGCTTGCCGAGGACGATGAGACAAGATGGTTGGCCCCCGGCGAAATAGCACGAACGAGCCCACCGCCTGCAAATTACCATTATTGCCTACCTGGTCATAACTGATGAAGTCACTCTGACCTGAAAAATTTAATCCAACTGCCCCGGAAAAAATGTGCGTCTTCTGCCGGCCGGGCCTCTTCTTGATGTTTCCGCCCCCAGACTCTCGTCGCCTGCCACCCAAACCGTGCAGAATAACCGGGCGGGACCCGCCATATTGTATTCTCAAAGTAGGGTCCCTGTTGGGACCTTTTTATAAGGGCGCCGCATTATGTTTTGGGGGTCTAAAAAAATACCCTGATTTAGAAAAAGCCCAATCCTTACCAATGGGGCAGTCTCTAGAAACCCGGCGTTTCTCGGTGGTTTTCATCGGAACCCTGGACAAAAAGGGATTTTTCTTCCCACAGCAAATCCTTTAATAGAAAGGCTTGCGCAATTCATGGTTTTGGGATTTTTTTAGGTTTCAAAATCCCCGGCCCATGTCACTACCAAGCGTAAAGGGGTTTGCGATTTGAGTTGGTTTACGGGGGATTCCGTGCTGACTGACCCTGAGGACAGGCTTAAACACACACTACTTAAACACAGAAACCCTACACACCTACACCCCCACAACCCGAACCCTAACATTGAACCCTAACTAAACCCCACAAAACCACAGAACTTTCCTCGGAAAATCCACACAAAGAAATCCGACAAAATTAGGTCTCTGAGGGAGCAGGTCACCCCAAAAGGGGTTTAGCCCTCCACCCCGAAACCCCAACCGCACATTTTTGGGTTTTAGGGGTTTAAATAGGGCACCATCATTAGAGGGTTCCCTGTCGTGGTTTTCTCGGGTGTGGGCTCCTCCACCTTGCCTCCACGGTTCTGGACCTTGCCCTCCAGGCGTCCCTGGGGGTTGACCCGGCCTGGTTTGTTCACGACCCCGGTGACGGAACCATGGTAACGGCAAGCGGCTGCTTGGGCCGGGCTTCCCTTGGGCTTTGAAGTACTGAAGTGGACCTCGCCTGCTCTGCTGGGTTCAATCGCTCCGCTCATCGACATCTACTCTGCATCAGGGCCATCGGGGAATTGCCTGTGCCATTTCGTCGCATTCGGTGTGTCCCTTCTGGCTTTTGCGAATCCACTTGACCCAAACCCAAAACCCAAACCCGTTCTGGGCTATACGAGGGGCTTCAGGGTTTGAGGGTCTTTGGGGCTTGGGTCTTCAGGCTTCTTCGGGTTTCGGGATTTCGGGCTTTCCGGCTTACCCAAACCCTTCAACCCTTAAGCTTTTGCTTTAGGTTTTCTTCCCCGTCTTCAAAAAAATTAAATACATACCTGGGGAGCAGTTTTGGTCCATCATTCCCGGAAACCCAAAAAACCAACTGAGCCGAAAGCTGTTCAAGCAAAAATCACCATGGGGTTCCTTCGGTTTTTGGGGGTATATGATACATTGTTATAAGCGGAACCCCCAAACCCTGTTCTAATGAAAAAGGGCCCCCCACATTATCTCCTAAGCTCTGACCTTTCCTTTTGGCACTAATTCCCCGACCTCGTCAAGGATGCCTGCCCCCTCCACGAAAGGCCGGAACCATGAACTAATTCAGGGTTTGGGTCTTCAGCTTTTGGCTTGAGGGTTCAGGGTTTAAACGTTTGCAGTAGAGAGGAGGGGAGGGGGGAGGAGGAGGAAATGGCACCGTTCAAATGGGTATGGTCTTTCGTAAAGAACGTTGGCCTTGAAGAGCTGGTTGCCTGGAACATCTTCATTGATTTAGGTTTAACCACCTCTCCCAATCAAAAAACAAACTCAACAAACATTCAAAACTGCTTTTTTTACACGCACCAGACCCCCTTATAATCACCAAACTTCATGTCTTCCTGGTGAATCTGTCTTGGAGATCAGCACCAATACCACTCGAGTTAGATAAAAAACGCTAAAACATACAGTAAAGCAACGCAAGAAAAACGAAGCTTGCCAAATACAGAAACCCAACGGCACGCTTGCCATCGGGAACTAAAACCCCAAAAACCTTAAACCGCCCTAAAAAAAACCCTAAACCCTAAAACCCCAAACAACCCTGAACCCCCGCAAGGGAGCTTGTTTCTGCGGTGCCTCATCGGGCAGCCACCGGAAGAAACCGGGCCCTGCGCGGGTTTGCGTTTCAAGGGTTTAGGTTGGGTACCGTCCCCAATCCGCAAAAGTCATAACGTATCTGATAATTTATTCAACTGCAACAAAGTGTGGGCATACCCAAGTTTAGGGCTTAGGGTGGTTGGGTGGGTTTTGGTCCAGGCTTCTAGCGAAACAAGTTGAAAATACGCACCATCCTGTCCATCTTCGTTTGCCAGGTCGAAGGTTAATGAGGGGCCTAAAAAAGTACTAATACATTTTGGGGGTTCCTTATTATGAAAAAAGAATCTACCCAAAACCCATTATAATTATTAAGGCCCCTCCTAACTCAATCTGGTAAAGCGGCTGGTCCTTGTAGGACCCCCAAGACCAGCTTGGGAGGGAGGGAATCCGGGGGAGCTTCCGCAAAAACGAGGGCCTTAATAATTAGAATAGGGTTCTGGCTAAACTTCTTTATAATCATGTAAGGAACCCCAACATAGTTTAGGATATTAAGGGTTGATCCCATCGCAAATCACCGCGTAGTGGGGTATTAGTAGTAATAAAGTAGAAGTAAAGTAGAAGTAAAAAAAGTAGAATAGAAGTAGAATAAAAGAATAAAAAGTTTGAAGTAGAATAAAGTAGAAGTAGAAGTAGAAGTAGAAGTAAAGTAAAAGTAGAATAAATTTGAAGTAAAGTAGAAGTAGCATAGAAACAGTAGTAGCAGTAAGTAAGCAGTAGTAAAGAGTAAATAAACAGTAGTAAGCAGAGAGATAGTAAGTAGTAGTATTATGGGTGGTAGTAGGTGGTAGGTAGTCGTAGAGGAGTAGAGTAGGTATAGGTGAGGAAAATAGGTAGTAGGTAATAAGTAGGTAGTAGGTAGGAGTAGGTAGAGGTAGTAGGTAGTAGGTAGTAGGTAGTAGGTAGTAGGTAGTAGGTAGTAGTAAATAGTTTTAGGTGATATAGGAGTTAGTAGTTATTGGCCTCGGCCCCTGGCAGAAGCGGTCAAGGTTCCTATTCGACTTCTTCTTACCCCACCTCTAACCCCTCCCCACCCCGCCTTCCCCCCCCCCCCCCCCGCCCTTCCCCCCCCCCCCCCCCCGCCCCCCCCCGCCCCCCCCCCGCCCCCCCCCCGGCCCCCCCCCCGCCCCCCCCCCCCCCCCCCCCCCCCCCCCCCCCCCCCCCCACACCCCCCCCTTAATCCCCTGCCTTGCTTTGGTTGATGCCCCTCTCCTCCCCTTCCCCTCATCCGCCCGCCAACGGCGCCTTCCACCAGCAGTTTAAAAGTTTTTGGCGCCTTTGTTTGCGGCCGGGCCGAGGCGGACCCACACGAAGCGTTTAAAATTAGTTCGTAATTATAGTTATAGTTTAAAAAGTGAGTAGTTAGTAGTTAGTAATAAGTTTAGTAGTTAGTAGTTATATTGAGCTATGCAGTACAGTAGCTAGTACTATAGTTAGTAGTACAGGTATAGTTATATTAGTAGTTTAGTAGTTAGTAGTTTTGTATTGTAGTTATAGTTGTATTAGTATTAGTAGTTAGTAGTTTGTATTAAGTAGTTATTTATAGTTAGTAGTTAGTATTAGTAGTTAGTATTTTTGTTTGGTAGTAGTTATATTAATATT
>NW_027625012.1:0-7507 GCF_034508935.2 Berghia stephanieae
AATTTAAAAAGGCCCAGTCTGTCAATCCACGGGGTGCCCGGGCCCTGTAACTTCCCCTGTTGATAAAATTTGAGCCGCGGGCTCCACTCCTGGGGCCCTTCCGTCTTTCCTTTTAATTTCAGCCTTGCACCGTACTCCCCCCGGACCCCGGGCACCCCTGATTTCCCCCCGGGGCCCCGGGCTTCCCCACAGGGACTCCCCGCGAAACCGTCGCGGGAAACTGCGGAACTCCCGCTACCTATCGCTTTCGTTCCTCCGACTTTCGTTCATGACACGAAGGCCTCTTGCCGGGGTTTTTCGCTCTTGTTCCCCAAACCGCGATCGCGGATTCCACCCTCCCGGGGTAGTACGCCCCCCCCCGGCCGTTCTAAACCTCCCCACCGCCCCCACGAGACCGTCCCGTGTACTTGGGGGGCGGGGCGTCATCCATCTTTCCGAGCAAAGTGTGCGAGCACGACCGCTTTGACACTCCAATTGTTCAGGAGAACCCCCCCGTACCTTATGGGGCCCAGATAGGGCCACGTCCCAAACCCGACACGCTTAAGACGAAAGCAAAACCGCAGCGACGGGCAACATCCCCGGCGAGATCCTCGCGGGGGGCCCGGGTTGGGGCAGGGAAGGGCCCGTTTTTGCTCCATCCCCAAAACACGAGGGTGCAAAAATCCCGGGCAACGTCACCCGGGGTTTGCGCGCCGTCACCTAAAGGATCCCTACGAGCTTTTAAAAACGCAAAACTAAAAACATAGCCATGGGAGCGGAATTCCCGGCTGCTGGCCCAGGTTTGCCCTCCGATGGGTCATCAACGCACGTGTTTGGTCTACGCTCAATCCGACCGCTAGCCTCGCATGCGAGCCCAGCCCCGACATTTACTCACTACCTCACCGGCTGGAGTGGGTAAGTGGGGGCCCTGCCCCCCACCCTTAAGCGTGTAGCCTCTCGCAGGGTCCCTCTCCGGACGAACCCTGACCTCCGTCACCCGTACCAAAACGGGGGGTTTTGCCCGGGCCGCTAAATTTGAGGAGGGGAGCAAAGGGCAACCCCGCAAACGGTCGTCAATACCCAATTCGCCTCAGCCGGGGGCGGCTTAAAACCCCCCCCGCCGGTCAAAATCCCAAAAATGCGCCCCTCCCCCGCGGGGGTAACCCCGTTTGGAGGAGGCTCGTTGGGACGATTAGCTCGGGGTTCCTAAGGTCCCGGACAAAAACCCCCCCACCCCCTGTATTATCGCCGAATACTGAGCAGTTTTGCGGGTTCCCCTTCTGGTAAGGGGTGGCAAGCGGCTGGCTTAACCCTCAAGACAAACTAAAACAGGGAGGGTCAACCTGTAGCGTATCCATTCCAACCCGCGGGACGGACCCGCTGGGAAGGGCACGGCGCCGACGACCGAAGCCCAAAACCCCGGGAACTCCCACGCTCGACTTCCTTCGCCGACGGCCCCTTTCGCCTACCCCACAAACGTTCCCCCCCTCGGCCTTCTCGCTGCTTCGGGTGCTCCGACCGCCCGGACACCTCGCGCCCCACGATCTAGGTCCTCTACCGAGGGGCAAACCCGGGGCCGACCCGACCCCCGACCACCGCCGTCCAGGCGCGGGGACCGTGGGTGACCAAGGCCACCGCGCGCCTTTCGGCTCGCCGCTTCAATTTCAATTTTTCCGACCGACGACCCTTCCTACTAACTCCCAAACCCCCCGAAGGAGCCCTTTTCCCCCTTGCGGGCTACAAAAAAAAAAAATTTTTTTTGGGGCAAATTCAGATTCGACCCCAGCACGTATGGCAAACCAGCCCACCCCCCAACAAAACCCGATTTCCCCCGCACTACTTTGAACCCCGCACGGTCCCCCGGGGCCCGGGCCCAAATTGGGGGTAAATTTATCCCCCGCGAAAGGTAAGGGGGAACCCAAAAAAGGGGGCCCCCCCTTAAAAATTTTTATTTTTTAAATTTTTAATTTAAATTTTTTTTTTTTAAATTCTTTAAATTAAAAAAAAATTATTTTTTAAAAAAAAAATTATTTTAAAAATTGGTTAGGGGTTTTTATGTGGGGGGCAGGGGAAAAGTTTTTTTACAACCCCTAAGGATCCCGACCACCCCGGCCGGGTTTTTAAACCCCGGCGGGCCCCTACACCTCCCGGGGCCAACCCCCCAAACCCCTGAAACCCCCGGGAAAAAAAAAAGAAAAAAAAGCCCCGAGAAAAAAACCCCCAAACTCACGGGCCCCATGGGGTTTTAAATTTTTTTAAACCCCCAAACGATTACGGGGAAGGGAACCCCCGAGTAAAAGGCCAAATTCCCCACGAAAAGGGGGTTTTTAAATTAAAAATTTTTAAAAATGCGCCAAAAAGCCCCCCCAGGCAACCCCCCCTGGCCCCCCCCAAGGCTTTTTAAACCCCCGTCAAACCCCAACGGGGGCAAAACAATTAAAAACTCCCAAAGACCCCCGGACCCCCCACCGAAGGGGAAAAACAACCCCGCCAAAAAATTTTTTTTTTTTTTAAAAAATTAGGGGGGAAAGTTAAAATTTTTACGAGTACCAACAGGCCCCGGTTCAAAACCGGCCCTCCCCAAAGCAAACTTACGTGGGGGGACACAAAAGGGCGAGAAAAATCCCACCCAGGTTTTTTTCCTGATTACGGGGAGGGCAAAAAAACCTTTTCTACGAGACTCCTATCCCAAGCACGTGCTAAACCCTTTTAACGCGACCCAAAACGAAATTACGGCGAGCCCAAACGGGAAAACCCTCACGGAAATTTTCTTTTCCCATTCGGGAAGAATGCAGTAAAGACCTTTTCTAAATATATGGGAAAATTGTAAGGTTTAAAATTAAAAAAATTAACAAAAAAAAAAAATATAATATTTTTTAATTGTTTAGGGGGGAAAAAGGAAAAAAAGGGTTTTTTATCGAGACTCAACACGCCGAGCCACAATCGTGCTCAAAGGGGTTTTTTAAACAACGGTCACAGCCAACAGCAACCTAGCGGCAGAGGGGGACACGACGGGACGGAGAAAACACTACTCACGGCCCAGGTACTTTTTAAACACGATTACGGGAGAAAAAGCGAAAAAAACCCTTTTCTACGAGTACCAAACTACGCCAGCCAGCTGGGTTCAAAGCGTTTACAACCGTCTAAAAGCCAACAGCAACACTTTACGTCAGAGGGGGACACGACAGAGGGAGAAAACACTACCACGCCGGGTTTTTTTTTTCTCTTTTACGGGAAGAAGCGAGTAAAGAACTTTCTATCGATCCCAAATTGGCCGACCGGGCAATCGTGCTCAAAGCGCTTACAACGCGCTACACCCAACAGCAAACACCTAACGGCAAGCGGACACGACAGAACAAAGGGAAAAACACTACTTACATTTTCCTTCGAGTACGGTAAAACCCCGAGCACAAATTTGGGTACCGGCGACCGAATTTAAAAGATCATTGGCGAATTCCGCTTCGCAGAAGCCTTTTAAGGAAAAAAGAAAACAAAAAAAATCCCCCCCAATTTTTTTAAAAAAAAAAATTTAAATTTAATTAAAAAAATACAGTTGGCAAATTTCTGCTTCGCAAAAGGCAAAAACGAAAAAAAAAAAAAAAAAAAAAAGAAAAGGGGAAGAAAAGAGAAAGAGGAAGAGAGAGAGAGAGAAGAGAGAGAGAGAGAGAGAAAAATTCGGCAATGTCAACAGAGCCACGCACGAATGCTACAAAAGCGGCGAATTGCGCTTCGCGGGTAAAGTCAAGAGGGACCCAAATTTAAAAAAAAAAAAAAAAAATTTAAGCGCAAAACGAAAAACTAGCCAGCCCCAATTTTTTAAAATTATTTGGGCAAATTCCGTTTCGAAAACCCCAAAAGGGGGACCGAAAAAAAAAAGAAAAATTATGAAAAAAAAAAAAGGAAATAAAAAAAAAAAAAATCCGGGGGCGAATCCCCCTTCGCGAACCTTTTAAGGACAAAAAAAAAATGCAGTTGCAAATTCCGCCGCAGAAGCCTTTAAAGGACAAAAAAAATGCAGTTGGGGGCAAATTTTTCCGTTCCAAAGCTATTAAAGGGGACAAAATAAATGCATTTGGGGCAAATTCCGCTTCCAAACCCTTTAAAAGGAAAAAAAAAAAAGGGTTTTGCAATTTCCGCTTCCAAACCTTTTAAGGGGACTAAATAAATGCGTTGGCGAATTCCGCTTCCAAACCTATTAAGGAAAAAAGGGGAACCCCTTTAAAACCAAAACAAAAAAAAAGCATTGGCAATTCCGCTTCGCGAACCTGAAAGGGAAAAATAAAATGCTTGGAATTTCCCCCTTCGGAAGCCTTAAGACCTAAATAAAAGCTTGGGCGAATTTCCCCTTCTGAACCGGGAAAAGGAAAAAAAAAATTTCCCTTGGGGGATGGGGGGAAGTATAAGGATAAATAAAATGAATTTCGAACCCGCTTCTCAGAAGCCTTAAAGGGACTGGCGAATCCCCCTGGCCGTGCCGGGTGAAAGGTGGCCAACAAACCCTGCTGGGGGAAAATCTCAGCGTCCGGGCTTTTCTCAAAGATCCCGTACCAGGAAAAAGCTCTAACGCTTACAAACCCGACGGAATACATGTGGTCCGCACGCTTTTTTCCCCTAACGACGGGAGTCCGACCCGCCAGCGCACCACAGATCTAGGCGCGTGACGACGGGGGCCGGTCACGGCACTAGCCGACAACCCGGGGGGCCGGCCCTTAATTTGCCTGCACGCTCAGGGGCCCCAACTAACCACCCCTTTCCCGGCGGGGGGCCGACTTAGAGGCTTCAGGTCGACTCCCCGGGCAGCCTGGCGCCCTCGGCCTACGGGACGCGCGAACCAGAGGCCCAACTCACCGTTCCTCTCGTAAAAATGAGAAGATTACCGTGGGGGAAGGGGGCCTCAAATTTGATAAAACTAACCTGCTCAAAACTCTAAACCCCCTCCGTTTCCCCTTGGGGGGTGAACAATCCGACACTTGGGGAAATTTTGCTTCCAAAGATAGGGAAAACCGACTCGAAATCAATCAGCGACTCGCTAGACGCTTGCCCCACAAGCCATTTATCCCTGTGGAAATTTTTTACACCTCCGCTTGAAACTCCCAAAAGTCGAAAGGTCGATAGCCACCTTTCACGCCAGTATTCGTACTGAAAATCCGGGCGAGCGGCCCTTTTCCCTTTTTCTCAAGCATTTTCCGTCCTCGCTGGCCCGCCTTGGGGCAACCTTGCTGCGAGAAGATTTTCCCCCATCAAACTCCCCTCCAGGCTTCCCCGGGAGGGTCCTGTCGCCGTCGGAACGCTCGGGGGGGGTCGGGGACCCCCGACCCCACGCGACGCGCTTGAGCTGAACCCGACGGGGCCCCCCTCCTCAAGAAAGCGCCGAGTCCCCCCTTTTCCCCGGTAAGTGGGGGTCCCCGGGGGGGTACACTGCGCGCCCAAGACCACCGCCATCTACCCCCCCACGCTCCTCCACAGAGTGGACTAGAGTCAACCCCCCAGGGGCTTCTTTCCCCCCCCCCGATTTTCCCCAACCCCTTCCTTGCTGTGATTTTGCCGGGGGGGTAGATAGGGGCAGTGGGGAACCGTTTTAACCGTTCTGCGCGTGCAAATTAACGACGACAGGCTACCTTTGAAGTCTATTACCCCCCCGTTTCCCCCCCTTATGCGAATCCCTTTCACTTTGCTTCTAGCACTGGCAAAATCACGTCCCCAAACACCTTTCGGTGTCGGGGCCCCTTTTTAATTTGACATCGATTCCCCCCCCGGGCAGTTTTAACCGTGTCGGGGTGCTCGGTTGTCCCCCCGCAGCCCACGCGCCCCCCCGAAGGCGTCAGCCGGGGGGCCGCCGCCCGGGGCCCCCCCGGTTTCCGCCACTCCTCTCCCCCCCCATGTCCCCTCAGGGGGCGTCTTCCCCGCTCCCCCCCCTAGCCCGCCGTCCCCCCTCAAGCAATTTCCCCCCCGAATTACGATCCATTTTGCCCACTTCCCTTTCCTACTTACTCCTGGACCAAGGCTGCTAACCTAGAACCTGCTGCGACAGAGTCGCCGGGGGGCGAGATTGACGGGCCCCGCGGGGTTTTTCACGGACCGCCCGGGCGCTCCGGGGCAGCCATGTTCGGCACGCTTTTCGGCCCGGGGCCCCCCCCTTTCTCCGTCACCCATTCCCGGGGGAAACCAACCTTAAAAAAAGACGACGGGCCCCCCCGGTGCCCCGCAGCGTTCCCCCTTTTTTGTCGGGGTCGCCCCCGGCGCCCCCCACCCGGAACGTATCGGACGAGGGGGGGCCCTTTTTTCCCCGCCCGTTCCGACGAACCTTAACTGGATTCCCTTTCGGGGGGTCGCAGGTGACTGACAGGCCCGGGGCGGCGCCCTTGGCCCCCGCCCGCCGTGTTTTGTACCCCCCCTCAGCAAGGAGCTAACCCCCCCTTAGGACCACTCACCCACTCATGCACGTTCCCCCGAACCATTCCCCCATTTTTGGCCCCTTTAAAAGTACCCCCGTTCAATATTTCTACTACCACCCAAACTTTACCCGCGGCGGGCCCCAAAAGGATCGTCCCACTTTCACGGGCCCCGCGGCCACCCCTACTCCCCCGGCCTGCCCGGGGGGGTCGCACCCCCCCCCTGGGGGGGCGGGCCCCTGTGGGTCCCGCTCAGCGCCCCCATTTTCAGGGGGGGTCGGTTTTGGCAGTGAGTTTTACACACCCTTGGCGGATTTCCCACTTCCGTCCACCGCCCCGCGTCATACCGACCCACACCTTTTAGCTTTTCCCCTGAGTCCGCTTGGGCACCCACAACCGGCGTTCGTTCATCCCGCAGCGCCATTCTGCTTACCAAAAGGGGCCCCTTTGGACCCGTGATTCTACCCGGGGCCCCGGGGGGCGGGGCTGGCGCCCCCCCCTTTTAAAGTTGAGATAGGGCGGGGGGTTCCCCCCCATCCCCACCATTTCCCTTTACCGATGAAAAACGTTCCGTCCACGGCTTCCTAGGAAACTTCGGGGAACCCAAACCTAGATGGTTCGATTGGGCTTTTCGCCCCCACCCCTCGCGGGCGAGCCGTCAGATCGCCGGCCCCACCCCAAATTTCCCCCGGTTGCTCTCTGCTAGAACACTATCTCCCACGCCTGCCCACTCCCAGGGGCCTCAACCGGGGGACCCCGGCCGCTCCTCCGGGGCTCGTGATTCCCCCAGAGATCCCCCCTCCCCCCCCCGAGGGGCCCCTCCTTTCCCCTTCCCCGGGGTTTAATGAAACCCGCGGTCGCACAAAGGGGTCGACTCCTTGGGGCCTTTTCAAGACGGGGCGGCAGGGACCGGGAAAAAGCGCCCCCGAACGGACCGGGGCCGCCCGCCCGGAGGGCCCAAACCCCCCCGGCGAACCCCCCGCCGTTTGTCCGCGGGCGACCACGGGGGGAAACCCCAATACACCGCTCTCTCCAACTCGCGCCCACGATCCCACCCGAAAACCCCCGTAGGGCGCGCGACAACGGCCCGGTCCGGTGCAGCGGAACCCCGTGGTGGGCACCGCCCACCCCCGAAC
>NW_027625013.1:0-7511 GCF_034508935.2 Berghia stephanieae
AAGAAAAAAAAATACAAGAAAAAAAAACCCTCCGAAAAAATCAGTCGACCTCGATTGATTACCGGTCAGACGTGGTACCATTACACCACAGGGGCTCTGTGGTGAAATGGTAGCACGTCTGACCGGATATCGGAAGGTCTTAGGTTCGATCCCCAATCGAGGTATACTGATTTTTTTGGGATGGTTTTTTTTTTTTTTCTTGTATTTTTTTTCTTGCTTTGTCTGGCACCTTTCATACACACTTGTTCAGTTCTTTATCAATGAATTGGTCGTGACCTTCAATAGAGGCGGGGACGGCTTGAAAACGTCAGAGAAATAAGTCAACGATTTTTTTGTACTTTGTCGGTTTGTTTTTTCATACCTAGATACGGGTTTCTAGAAAATTGTTCAATTCACACAATGTTAATTTGAACGTTTTTTCTTATATTTTAAAAGTTCAATTTTGTAATTATTATTATCAATATCATTATTATTATTATTATTATTATTATTATTATTATTAATTATTAGTTAGTAGTAAGTAGTTAGTAGTAGTAGTAGTAATAGTAGTAGTATAGTAGTAGTAAGCAGTAGTAGTGGTAGTAGTAGTAGTAGTAGTAGTAGTAGTAGAGTAGTAGTAGTAGTAGTACAGCAGTAGTAGTAGTAGTAGTAGTAAGTAGTAGTTGTAGTAGAGAAGTAGTAGTAGTAGTAGTATCATTAATATTATTATCAATTAGTTCTCTCTAATCTAATAACATGAAAACCAATTCGTGATGTGTAAATGTGAGCATAGCCTAAAATGACACAATGAAATCATATTAGTTCTAAATCTAGATCCTACAGAGAGTGTTCTCCCTTAGCCTGGCATGGCTTTCCTTGGGATGAGGAATACCTCGGCAATTATGACTGTCCTTTCAAACCTACATAAATCGGAATTAACTTGAGACTGCATTGGGCCTGTTGGCATTGGGATAGGGGGGGGGGAGGAGAGAGAGAGAGAGAGAGAGAGAGAGAGAGAGAGAGAGAGAGAGAGAGAGAGCTGATTTAACCACTTAAAAGCCATACTCTGGAAAAACGTGTATTTAAAAGTGTGGCCAGAAAACTCGTCCTTCAAATATCGACCGATTTAAATGACCACATCAATGTTAAATCAGGCCCATAATTGGGTACGGATATCAGACCTGTATATATGCACACGTCGATTCTCCTCAATCAACCATGAAATCTAAACCAGTTCATATTCCGACTATAAATTCTATCTTTTTTTTAAAAAGAAACTTAACCGTCCGGACAGAAAAATTTTCGAGATCGCGGGTCGTATATATCTAGATAACTATACGAATTGATAATAGTGAGAAATATTTTTTTATGTGTTCTCTCTGGATACTGTCGAAAAAAAACCATAGATGTGAGAAAGGCATTTTAACGAGACCTGGAACCGTTAAGTTTTTTATTGTTGGATTTATTGGTTAAAATCTCCAAAACTGTTAATTATTACATTTTCGTGATGTAGATTAAATCTCTCTCTCTCTCGTCTCTCTCTCTCCCTCTCTCTCTCTCTTCTCTCTCCTCTCCTCTCTTCTCTCTCTCTCTCTCTCTCACTCACTCACTCACTCACTCTCTCTATATTATATATCTATCTATCTCTCTCTTTCTTCTTTCTTTCTTTCTTTCTTTCTTTCTCTCTCTTCTCTCTTCTTTGTCTCTCTCCTCCAAAATACCAAAACATGGAACGCTTGGGGCTCAAAACCCTTCTTCAACCAACAACAACAACAAATATATATATATATATATATATATATATATATATATATATATAATATATATATATATAAATATATATAACTTTTTTTTTTTTAACAGATCATAATCTTAATGTGGTTCGTCATTTTCACTTCAAAGCAGAGATCGGTTTGTAAATCGCTAAAAAACAAATCGGATAAGTGAGAGTGAGAGGAATGGTTTGACAACTATTTGAATAGCAGCGCAGTGCATTAAAGGTGGCACGTTGGTGGGTGGCTCCAGGGTATTTCTTCCATCATTGGAAAAGCCCATTAATTGTTTTTTTTTATTTTACCACACATTAACGCATTGGATGTGTCAATAACATTTGCATTGAAGAATTTTTAGCATTTCCCTCTTAAAACATTCAGCAGCAACAGAAGCAGCAGCACTCTAATTCTTAAGTCTACTAAGATAAATCAATGTTTACAATATTATATCGTGTTGTTTCCTGGTGTCTCCCTGTCAGAGAACAATGTTCATAATTGTGTATCGATGTTACGAAAAGTTTGTTCATTCTAGATAATGTTGACTTTTCTGTTCATGACGTCACATAGAGCTGTTATGATGACAGGTGTACCAGCACAACATGACATCTATAGAAAATACGAGAGATGGGAGGTGGGGGCGGGGGAGGGGGGGGAGGGGTATTATATCCTCGTTAAATTTGCTTGATTTTTTATATTAAAAATTCAAACCAATATGTATCTACCTTTTCCCAAACTGTTTAACAAATGAATAACATAGGATATTGTCAACAGAAATGAGTAGAGAATAAAAAAAAGAAGAGGTAAAGTTAATAAAATAAAGTAAACATTGAATTCAATACAAACTGTAACATTTTGGATGGTATTGATTTGATCCTTTGTTTGGAGACAAACGGTTTATATCCTTCTTCCATGATATATCATATATATTTAATTGCTTTATTCCACGTTCCTTTATCCCTCTGTCTACACAATGGTGTCTTAACCAGTAAAACTGCTGTTCTCTGGAAAAACTACGTGCTAAAAATTAGGCCAGAAAACTCGTCCTTCAATAAATATCGATTTAAATTACTCTCATCTTGGCAAAAACTCTCAAACCTGGGACTTCGCGAGTTTTTAGTTTTTATGGGTTTTTTTTTAGTGTCAGCGTGGCTTTAGGCTCAGCGGTACGGTCTTTGCTTAGTACCCGAAAGGTACCGAGTTCGATCAGCAGCTGCTGCTCTGTGTGGCCTGGCCTTAGCTCAATTTGTGCGCTACTCTGCGGCAGACGCCTGGGTTATTCCAGTCTTCCCAATGGGATGAATAAAGGGAATATTTATATATATATAATTTTTTTTTTCCCTTGTACATCAGTTTACTGGTTAATTATGACGTTTCGCCTCTCCACTGGACTCTAAATACAATGTGAAATTGAATGTAAGCTTCAATTTAATCTACGAAAACAGATCAAATGAACGTTTTCGGATTTCCCCTTTATAAAACAAAACAGGATAAAAATAAAAAACGCAACAAACAATGAGATATTGGGGTTTTTGGGCTTGTTAAGATAAAATAAACAAAAACTTTTGATGGGCGGGAAATAGTGTGCTTTTGAAAGGAAGCACGATTTATAAAAGAATCACGCTGGACTCTATGAAATAAAATCTGTTTTCTTCCTCATTTCTCATGTTTTTTTTTTTTTTTAAACGAAAAGAACATTTCTTGCAAGGGTTTTAGAAGATTGATTTTTTAAGCCCATTAGTTTTTTTTTTTTCTGTAGTTTGAAGGTGTCCAAGAAATTTCAATTTTTTCTGGGTCATATTGCAATGACTAGTTGTGGGTCATTTGTTAAATTTAAAAGCCCTGGTTCAAATTTTTAGCTAAAATCTTAAAATAACAAAAATAATAATAAAAAAAAAAATAATAATAATAATAAAAAAAAGAAAAAAGAAAAAAAAAGAAGAGTAGGAAAATAAAAATAATAATAATAAAAATAATAATAATAAAATAATAATAAAAAATAATAAAAAATAATAATAATAATAATAAAATAATAATAATAAAAATAAAAATTAATAAAAATAATAATAAAAAATTTAATAATAACAAAAATTTAATAAAAATAATAATAATAATAATAATAATAATAAAAATAATGAAATAATAATCAAATTTATTTTTTGCCCCCAATCCTCCATACAATAAATTTCTAGGGGCCATAACAACAACACCCAATCCATTAAAATTTCTCTCTCTCTCCCCCTCCCCCTCTCTCTCTCTTTTTCCCCCTTTCTCTCTCTCTCCCCCTCTCTCCCCTCCCCTCTCTCTCCCCCTTTTTTTAACATACACACACACATACACACACACACACACACACATATATATATATATAAAATTATAAATAAATAATATATAAAAAATATATATATTATATTTTTGTGTGCGGTTTGTGGGGTGTGTATATTGTATACTTCTCTCCCCCTTCCTGTGTGTTGGGGAAATATTGAGTCATATTCATTGCAAACCCTTCTATTAACTGTTTCCCTCAAAATATCATCGCCTTGATTTTAAGGGATAACAATTTTTTCAAGTCTTTGTTTTTCCCCTATGGGTGTAGGGAAAAAGATATATAAAAAGGTGTATGAAAAGGCTTTTTTTGTTGTTTTTTTTTTTTTTTTTTTATTTTTTTTGGGGGGTACTAAGTTTCCATCACTAACCGCAAGCTGAAACAGTCATCTTTTAAAAAAAAGCCATAGATAGGGAACTGTAAATTTTTAAAAAAATGAAATTTTATTGCAAAAAAAAATTTGTGATGAGGTTAATATGTCTCTGCGGGTGTCTGTGTGTGTAAAGTTTTTTGTGTGTGTGTGTGTGTGTGTGTGTGTGTAATCAGGGTTGATGAAATTTTTCTTTTCTTTGGGAGGGGGGGGTGGGGTGTGGGGGGTGTGTGTGTGTTGTTGTTTGTTTTTGTTTTTTTGCTTTCTTTCTTATCTTTTTTTTTTGTTTTTTTTTTTTGGGTTTTTTTTTTTCCCTTGGGTTTTTTTTTTTTGTTTTTTTTTTTAAGTAACCAAACTAGAAAACCTTTTTTCATCTCATATCGCTTTGTAATGCCCTTTTTTAATTTTGTCTGATTTTAATCTCGATGCTTCAAGGGCTCAGTCGTGAAACGCGCGGTGTTAGCAATTTATTCTGTTGGGTAGAACAAGTTCGACAAAATCTCAAGGAAAATTTCCCGTACGGTATTGTTGCTGAATTTATTTGGGAAAATTTTTTTTTTGTTTTTTATTATCATTAATTCAACACTCTTTTTAAAAATAATAAAACCGAGATCTCCAAGAAAATTTTTTGCATAAAAAGATTCTTTTAAAAATTTTCACAGTCCACAAGATGTTAAACTCGGCCCTATTTTATTATTATCATCATTTTTCTGACCTCTTTAAATTTTTTAGCATAGAATCATATTCATAAAAAAATGCCAAAAACAATTCTAACCACAAATTTTTTTTTTTTTCAATAAATTAAAAAATAAAAAAAAAATAATTCATACCTAAAAACGCTAATTTTTATCGAGATTGGGGGTAAAAAATATTTGAAAGCCTCAAAAAAAGACAAAAACCAAAAAACCCCATTTGTAAAAGTTTTCGAGTAGCAATTAAAAGAAAAACCCGTTCCAAAATAGAAAATCTTTTGAAGAATGAACAATGCAAAAACCAATTCCCCCCACACCCCCTTTTCACGCCTTTCCCTTTTTGTGTAAAGAGCTTTTTTTCAAAAGGGCCCACTTTTTAGATCTTTGTTTAAAAATTTTGGAGGGAATATATTTGTATGACTAACATTGAACTCCCCAAAAATCCACGTCCTAGACTAGACCAAACATTTGCAATGTCACTGTTTACAGTTACCAAAACGATATTATTATTCCACCCTCTCATTGGAAAACCCTATCATTTCTTAGTAAATTATACGTAATTGTTGAATAATGCTTTGAACGCGTTGAATAAAAATTTATTCAACGAATGTAGAATATTTCGCACATTTTATTGGTGTGAAATTAGGTGTAAAAGACAGCTGATTTGTAAACTATAAAATAAACTTTTGGTGGACATGAATACAAACCCAACGTTTTTAGTTTGGGTCATATTGTCATTCAAGCAGAAGGAGAAAGATACAAATATTAGAATAGAAATACAAATACTATACCATTTGGTTACAAAATATACAACAATCTTACTTGGAGGGGTAGAATAAACGTGTTCTTTCGTTTCTTTGTATTTATTTGTATCGTACAATAATATCGCAAGCTCGTTGTGTTTGGCACGATAAAAATAACTCGGTTTAATAAATACAAAGAGATGAAAGAATCGTATACTAAGCTGCTAGAAGCTGTGACTGGAAAAAGTAATAAACAAAAATGAATATAACAGCTTTAAAAAAAAAACAATGAAAACATAAATACATGACTTAAAAATCAGATCGACGACTGTTGTTATCTGAAGAAGGGTTTTGAGGCCGAAATGTTCTGTGTTTGGTATTTTGTTCTTTTTTGAAGCTGTTAAATTCAGTTTTGTTTATTACTGTTTACAGTTACCAGCAGTCGATCAATTAAATACAATTGAGGCTTTGGGCCAAATCTTTGGATCTATCAATCTGTTGCAAAGCCTTGGTTTTTCTCTATCTTTTATATCTTTTTTCAAAATTCTGGTTCAATGCTGTGCTTTATTTAGCTCTATGGGTGGCCATGTGGGAATGTGTTACTTCTAAAAGTAGCTCGGGAGTGGTGGAGAGCTCAGACAGTAGAGTCACGCACTCCCAGGCCAGGCCCCTCTCCCCCTTACCACCCCCCCCACCCCCCCCCCCCCACCCCATCCCTTCCCACGAAATTTTCATTCTCTATTTGTCTTCGCACACTTTCCTACTCACTTCATTTCTTGTTCTCACCAGAAACTGTATCTTTAAATAAAGGTGAACTTATAACGTAACCATCTGACGCTGAGGCTCCCATTGTCAACGACCTAAAATAAATATAGATCTACTTCTTTAATCATTTCACGGCCATAATCTGAAAAGACGCGTATTTCAAATTTTGGCTTTATTCCACTTTTCCTTTAACTCTTTGTCTACACAATGGTATCTTTAATCAGTAAACTGTTGGTCTCTGGAAAAACTCGTGTTTAAAAATTTGGCCAGAAAACTCGTCCTTCAATAAATATCGATCGATTTAAATACTGGGGCTTCGCGAGATCCCAGGTTTGAAAGTTTTTGGTAAGATGCTTTATCCTCCTCGGGCCTTGGGGTACATAGGGCATCCACCAGACATCTCCGTTTGTTCGCAGTCGGCTTCTTTTGCGGTGGCTGTAATCCATGACAGGCCTGCTTCCTATACTTCTTTTTCCATGGCCCTTCACCAGGTTTCTTTAGGTCTCTCTCTCCCCCCCCCCCCCCCCCCCCCCCCCCCCCCCGCTTTCTCTTCCCATCTGCTGTCCAGTACAGGCAGGGCTGTCTTGGAAGTGACCCTTTTTCCATTCTGGCCACATGACCCAGCCAACGCCATCTCTTCTTTTTTATTTTATGGTTTTCTATGCTAGTGCATTCAGCTTTCTTTAATAGATCCACTGCTTGTATTTTTGCAGGCCAAAATATGTTGAAAATTGTTTTTAGACATTTGTTTTGAAAATTTTCTTGCTTCTGATATGAGGATGTCTTGCCACTTTCACATCCGATAATTAGGGCATTAACTCTTTCACGCCCTTGACCGCACTTATGCGCCCAGAATTTTCTGGCCTA
>NW_027625014.1:0-7504 GCF_034508935.2 Berghia stephanieae
AAACATTTTTAACAAATTTTTTTTGGTCTTTCAGGCGATAGAAGTATTCGCTTGCTTAGATGCCCTAACATTGCCATCCAAAATAAACGGACCACCCCCAAAAAACTGGTGTATCCAGAACGTTTATATCTGGTTAATACTTTTTCACTGGAATAACTCACAAACCGGATGGCAAAATAAAACAAAAAAGGCTGGGGGAGTCACTTCAAACATCTTTTGAAAAAAAGAATTGTCAAGTTTAAGACTTTTTTTTGACAAATTGGGAATTTAAAAAAATTTTGTATTTTAATTTTTTCCCTTACAAATTTAAAACCCCCCCCCCCCCCCCCCCCCCCCCCCCCCCCCCCCAATAAAATAAAGGAAAGAAAAAAAAAAAAAAAAAACGCAATGGTTTTTTAAAGGGGTGAAAAAAGGGTAAAAAAATAAACCCTCATTTAGAACGAAGACAATAAGTTGACTTTAGGGGTTTTCCCCCCCTTTTTAAACAAATACAATAGAGGGGAAAACCTAAACGTCCACAACGTTCCGTTTAAAAAATGGAAGCTTTCATTTATTTTTTTTTTTTTTTAAGGGGGGTTTTCGGCGCTTGAAAACACTTAAGGTCATATCACCCCGGGGGGTCGGGACAAAACCAAGAAAACTCATTCCAAGACAAACGGAAAGCATTTTTAAAACATAATTATAAGGGGTTGAAGACCAGTAAGTCCTCCCCTGCCCCTATGGGGAGATTTCATTTTCATTACTTTTTGTCGTATTTCCTAAAAAACCCTTTCAAGCGAAGATTTTTTTTTAAAAGAGATGGTAAACTATAAAATCGCGTTGGAAAAAATCAATAAAGGCCCAAAGGGTTGGGGTGGGGGAAAGGGGGGGGGGGGGGGATTCTTTCAACACGTAAATCTATGTTTTTTAAAATATTTAGAAATTATAATAAAAACATAATTCCCCAAATCAGATACATACAAACCTAACGTGTGAAAGATAATCTGCAAAATACACAGAAAAAATTACATAACTTTTACTTAACTAAAAATGAATAGCTCCGTATTTTTTCATAAAATTTGACACTACTTTTATTAAAGGGAAAAGTTTTCTACGACATTTAAATTTAAAACAAGTTGCTTTTTTTTTTGGAAACACGGCCCAAAACCAAGCGCAAAAATTTACTAAAAAAACATAAATTTTTAAAAAACATATATATATATATATATTATATATATTATATATTATATATATAAAAATATATAATATTATGTACGGGTGTGTGGTGTGTTTTTGTGGTGTGGGTTGAGGAAAAAACAACATTGGGCCAACTATCACGACCCTCCCACCCGGGAAAACTACGATACAGAAACCTTCCTGAAATTCCTTCAATGATAAACAACTTTGAAGGAGGATAAAAACTAAATGGGGTGGATAAAAATTTTAAAAATATATCCAAAAGAAAAAATTTTAATTATATAAAATAATTATAAATATATATATATAAAATATAATAAATATTATTAATAAAATATAATATAATATATATATCTCACAAAAACCCCACAGGACATAACGCCCCAACACACAAAAACCTAACTTTTTATATTCTGATAGAATTTAGAAGAACTACTCATAAAATGGCTACTTAAACAACAACAAAAATCTAGGACTCAATTTAACTTTTTCAAATTTTTTTTACTTTTTTTTATTTGTTTGTTTGTTTTTTTTGTCTGTTTTGGGGTTTTTATTTGGGGGGGTGTGCGCCCCCGTTCCGGGCCCTTTAAGATGCTTATATTTTTTTTTATTTTCAAAAAATCGGATTTGTGGCATTTGAGTAACTTTAAAAAGAAATATTGGGGGAAAAAACAAAATAAAAAAAAAAATGTTTTTAAAAAACAAGAATTAAAACAAAAACAAAAAACAAACAAAAAAAAGCAACCCCCAAAAAATTTCCACACTTAAAATTTATATCAAAAAAATCAATGTTTTGGGTTTTTTTTTGGTTTTTTTTTTTTTTTTTTTTTTTTTTTTTTTGCAAACCTTTAAAACTTTGAATTTGTGGGGGGTTTTTTTTTTCCCCAAATAACATTCCCCCCGGGAAAAATCTATTTGGTCTGAATCCTATCCAGCGAAAGGCTTTGGGGTCTCTGCGGATACGCTGGGCGGTTGGGAAAAAAAAAAAAAGGGGGGGGGGGGGTTAATAATCTTGGGTTTGTACAAACCATTTGCTCACTTTTAAATAAATGCAAATACGATTGATCCATCTCTCCTCTCTCCTCCGCCCATTATTTGCAATTGGGTTTTAAAAACTAACGTTTTAACACGATCGCTGAACATCGCGTCCATTCAAGAAAAAGAGAGTTCGTTGGGTTTTTTTTATTTTTTTTCGGGGTGGTGTCTCTCCCCGGGGATCCCCCGGGCTACTCTTTTTTTTTTTATGCAAAAAAAATGATTTGCCCAAATGATTTGTTTAGAGGTAAATATTTGCGATAAATCAAATGACATTTTGTCAACAAATAGGGGATTTGAAATCCAAGATTCAACATTCACATTTTGATGAAGTGGGCATGACAAATTTACTTTTCTCCCCCTCATTGGTCTAGGTTTTACATTTTTTTCCCCCCGACAGGTAGGGGGCCCGGTTCGAACCTGCATAGGGGCGAAAAGTTGATCCTCGGGGGGAAAAAAAAGGTTTCTTTTTAACTCAAATTTTCCCGACACAATCAAGTATAAAAAATTACCTGACTATAAGGGGGTTTTAATTCCCCGACCCAAAAACAAGATAAAATTTTAAATTACCTGAAAAAAAAAAAAACCTTAATTCTCTCCAAATGAACTATAAAATGAAAAAAACCCTGAATAATAAAAGGCGTTAATTTCTGGCCAACAACCCAACAATAAAAAATGATTACCTAAAATAACCTTAAATTCCTGCCACAAAAATCAGGATAAAATGATAACCTGGCAAATAACGCGTTTAATTCCTGGGCCCCCTTCAGTAAAAATGATAAACCTGACTAAAAATACGGCGTTAATTCTCTGGCCACAATCGGGATAAAATGATAACCCGACAAAATAACGGCTTTTCTCTGTTGAAAATTAAAATTGTAAAACACCTTTCACCTCATGTGTCGTCCTACTTAAAGAGAATTCCTTTTTTGGGACCATTGTAAATACTTAATAACAAAAATGGAAATTTATATAAATATTTCAGTGGAATGACATAATCGTCCAAAGGTGAAAATTGGTATTTTTCATTTTTTTTTTATTATTTTAATCTTTAAAAAGTCGGGTGATTTTTGATGAAGTTTGTCAGGGGTTGGGAAAGGAAAATCCCTCAATTTTTTCCAAATTTCTACTTTTTCAACTTGACTACGAAAAAAATATTTAAAGTGAAATTAATTTTTCCCTAAAGATGTACAAAAAACGGGATTTAATCTTTTTGACAAAAACTCATTTTTGATTTAAGAATGACCTTCAACTAATTTTGGGAAAAATCCCATTTTAAAAACCTTTTCCCCAATCCGACTCTTTGTGCCATTCCTGTAAAATATAATATACATATCAAAAAAATTTTTAAAAACTTAAACTTTTTTCTTCAGGGTGTTAATAAAATAAAGACATTAAAAGAAAGGGTACTGATAAAAATTTTAAAACCATTTTACAAAGTACTGCGTTGACTAAACGTGTTTTGAGGCTGGGGGAAACCCTCCTTCCGCCTTGGCTGGGAGGTCGGGGTTCTGGCTCCCAAAAACCCCCAAATGTATCAAAATTACACTTTTTTGGGACATTACAAAAAAAGGATACAAGGGGATAATATCAAAAACCCCTTTGTTTTTACATATTTTAAACCCAAAATTGAACTATGTATCAAATACTAATTGCAACTTTTGTTAAAAAAATGCATCAACAAAATTTCTCCTTCATCAATATTTCCAGAATTGAGATTTTTTTGCCAATGAGGGTCTTTTTAAAACATAAAACTTTAAAGACAGTTTCCGGGCCAAATTTTAAATCAAAGTTTTTCAAGAGTGCGGCAATAAATGAATCCATCTTGATAAAATTATGATTAAAAAATTTATTACAGTTACTCCCAAATTTTCTCCTTCATTACATTTATTAGTGGCGAAAATGGTAAGTGGTTTGGAAAAATAAAAAAAGAAAACCCCCACCAAAAATGATAGAAATTTTTTTTTAAAAATTTTTTTCCCACTAAAATCGACTTTTATATTCTGATAAATTCGACTAAATTTGGGGAACAAACTTTGATCTTAAATAAAAAAAAAAAAACAGGTTCTAATCTTTTTGAAGTGTAAAAAAACCCAAACCAAGGACAGTATTTAAAACATTGTGTAAATTGATATTCTGGTTTCAGAGTGATGGTATTTTTTTTTTGGGCGCAAAAAAAATATTTCCACCCTCGCTCTTTTACGTTCCCCGAATCTAAAATACTGCCTGTACACACCCCGCTACTAAAAAAGTTATGAACCAAACGTTAAAAATTACCCCAAAATTATTATTAACCCCTTCCTAAAACTGGTTAGACACTTCCCCAATGATTTTGGAACCAAAAAAGTTGAAGGTGGACTCACGTTTTTCAAAAAAATTTTCAATTTCATTTATGGGCTTACTCCTTTTTTCACATCATTTGAAGGGTAATGTAAATGTTCTGCCGAAGCTAAAAAGAAGTAAATAAAAATTGAAATTCAATGTAATTTTCAATTTAATAACAAAACAAAAAAATTGGGCGGTGAACTTTACAATTATAAAACGAATAAAAATAATTTTTTGAAAAACCCTTATTTATTTAAAAATGAATCAAGTAGGCAAATGGATGATTATTGGTTTTTAAATTTTTCTTGAATTTTTTTTGTTTTTTTTTTTTTTGTCTTCAATTTTTATAGGGCATATAGACCGCTTCACTTCCCCCCGTGATTTTTAAAGACGCGCTAGTGAAATAAAACCAATAAAAAAGCCAACATTTTTTTGTATAATCAAAATTAATTGTACACGTCTTTTTTATTCTTAAAACTTGTAAATTTTTTAAAAACAGGAAATAAATACCTCATCAGAAACAGAAACGATAATCAGAAGCAACAAAAAAAAAAACTAATTACTTTAATTAATAAATAATTATAAATAAATTAAAAATAAATAAATAATTCGCGCCAAATAAAAACGATCAAAAATCAGAGAAAAAAAAATATCAAAATACATTTTCAAATTTTTCCTCAAAAAATAAAATTTATTAAACAATAAAAACTGAAAAAGGCCTGGTTGGGGGGGTGTATTTAAATTTGCGCAAAGTGGAAAACGTTTATAAAAATTTTTTTTATTTTTTATTTTCTTTTATATTATCCCATTTACTAATTTTTTTATGTGTAAAACGAGTCAACGGGTTGTTCTAGGCGGAGCTTGGCTACTGGCTGTCAACCCATTTTACTTTTTAATAAAAAATTTTATTAACCTTTGAAAAAACAAAATGCACTAATCACATACAATTAAGTATTGAAAAAAAAAAAAAAAACAATCAAATGATGAAGCAAATTTCTGAATTGAAATTGGTTAAAAAAATTTCTAAAATTATAAAACCTTAACTTACGTAGAAGTTTTTGGATGTAGACCGAGTGGGTTTAAACCCCCTACACTTTTTTTTCTCATTTTTCTACACGGTTCGAATCATCTTTCCCCCGTTTTTTTTCTAATTGTTTCTCTTTTTTTTGATTTATTATTTTTTTTTCCAAGCAAGAATTTTTTTATTTTTTTTTCCGATCAAAATTATCGCTTTCTGAAAAGCAAATTTTATCTATTTATTTATTTATTTTTTATTTATTTATTTATTTAATTTTTTTATTTTTTAATTTTTTTTATTTAATTTATTTATTTTTTTTTATTCATTTATTTAATTAGTATTATTTGTTTATTTTTTTATTTATTTTAAAAAAAATTTTTTATTTTTTATTTATTTATTTTATTTATTTTTTATTTTTTTTTTTAAATTTATTCATTTTTTTTAAATTAGTTATTATTTTATTTATTTTTTTCAATCGTTTTTTACCACGTCCCTTATTTACCCGTTTTGATAACCTAAAATCCGAATGGACTTTATTTTGAATGGAAATTCCCAAAAAAAAAGGGCAAAAATTTTTCCATTACAACTTACAACAATGTTTAAAATAAACCCTAAGTATTCGGATGTCCAAACCTCATTTTATTATATTTATATTATAAATTATAAATATATAATTTTAATAGACACAACATAAACACACACCACAAACGCACACACCACACACCCACCCCCGTCGGTTTGTACTTTTTTATGCCTTTAGTTTTGTTCTGTTTTTTTAGAAGGTACAGAAGGGAAAAAAAAAAAATTTAAAAAAAGAAAAAAAGGGTGGGGCATTTTTTTAAATTCAACATCGTAGAAAAAAAGGCAAAAAAAAATAAAGGGTAATTCACAATGGCACACAAAGGAATCGAATCCACTGCCAATCCCCCTCTTCTTCTTCTTTTTCGTTTTCCCCTGAGGGGCACTATGGCTGCAGCCAACTTCATGAAAAACTGTGGGGCCCTTTAGGCCCCAGCCTCACCAAGGCTTTGTGTTGAGTGTTGTAGGGCCTCTGAAACAACGTTTCGGCCACGCCATCCAATGGAAGACGACACTAAAATATAGTAAGCCCCTATCCCTCGACTGAGTTGTTGGGCACATTCTTTTTTTACTTTTTTGATAATTTATTATTTACTTATAGAATATTTCAAATTTTATTGCATTTGAAAGTTTTTTGATTTTCGAATTGAATCAACATCACATCAATGCCAACCTGTTGCAGACTCGCGATCAGTCCCTCCAACCCTATCTTTCCCCGATCTTCTCAATAGCTCATTTCCCGTTTTCCCCCTCCACCAATCCATCCTTCTTTAAAAGTAATCTATCCTCTGTTTTTCCCCTTCTTTTTTTTCCCCGCAACTTCCCATAATATAAAAATCTTTTCAATTCCGTTTTTTCTTTTCGAAAATTTTTCCGAAAATTTTAACTGTCTTTTTCGATGGCGTTTTTCCAAATTGGTCGTACTCCAATTTCTTTTAAAAACCTTTTCCTCGTGAACGTGATTTTTTTTTTAAAAGAGCGGAGTTTCAACATTGCATCTGTTTATAATCATGTTATTTATACAAACCCTCTGGGTCTTTTTTTCCCCCTTTTATTATTTTTCGGACGCGTCTGTAAAATAATCACAAAGCGGATGCGAACCAGTTTTACGGACATGTCATACAAAAATTAATAAAAAAAGGGAATCAAAATAAATAACTCAATTAAAAAAACTTAATCAATAAAAAAAAAAAAAGCTGGTTATTTTAAAAAATTATTACTTTTTAAAATCCGCCTTTCAATCCCAAAATCCACCGTTTGGTTCTGTTTTCCCCTGTCACCCCATGGACAAGAAAAAAAAATCACAAACAAAAGGGATTATTTTTAATATTATCGAGTCATAAACAAACGATGAAATGTTTTAATTTAAAA
>NW_027625015.1:0-2500 GCF_034508935.2 Berghia stephanieae
TACAAATATGAAATTGGGGTTACATAATAATATATCTTCATTGTCCTCAAAAAAGTGGCAATTTGTCATTTGGTTACACATTAATAACAATACAATATTGACATAGACACACTCACACAGATGCACACTAGTAACAGTCGTCATCGGAAAAAACAAACAAACAAACAAACCGGCATCAACAACAACATCATCACCATCATCATCATCATCATCATCATCATCATCATCATCTTCATCATCATCATCACAACAACCTTCCAAATATTTTCGTTACAATCCTTCACTTTCACCATTCCCCTATAACACCATCCACTCTCTTTTCGTGGTGTTGGAGAATAAATGCATAATATTCATTCATTGCACAGTTTAAAGGCATTTGAAGCATTTATAAATCCTTCTGAAGGTAAATTGTTGATTTTAAAATTAAAAATTAGCGATTACAATTTTTATATCCTAAGAATCACGATTTTCAACAACAACAAAAATAAAGTAGGCAGCTCTGGATTCCATAAACCCTCAACACTTTGGTTGACTTTTCATGAGTACAGAACCACGTACAAGTGACGTCATTGTTTGTAGGAATCGTCTGCGACTCTCCACTTCAACAAGGGTATATTCACATTCATTCTTATTTTCATCGCATTCTTAGAATACTATAATTGGTCTGTATATTTTTATAACTTGAGCTTTTATATAGAGCAATACCCATCAAACCTGCTCAAAGCGCTTTACTCTAAAAGCTACACGTAACATATGTGACCAATAGTCTCAAAACGGTATTATGTCGGAACGAGCCATATGTTTAAAAGTCAAATTTAATGCTTAAATGGTCAAAAATATAATTTGTTGGCATTAGCACCCTAAAATATGGTATCCATTCTCCATAATAAATCATACAAACTCAACACAAGTCTGATATTTCTACAAATTCAATTTTCAACATCTTAACCAACCCGACTTAATACCGTTTTGAGGCGAAGGGTCATATTTTATATAGAGTGTGACATGACGCCTGTTATGTGATATTACAATTTATTTCGACAGACAAAACGCCGTTTAAAGGTCAGGTACTCATTTTACACCTGAGTTCGGTGTAGGATGTGAAAAAAGAGCCTTTTCCAAGGACAACTATGTGCCGAGCGAGGCTCGAACTCAAGACCTTCCGATCCGATAGCGAGAGTCATACCATAAGACCACATAGCTAGCTGCAGAATGTTGGGGTTTATGGAATTATAGTCAAATAATTTCCCCGCCATACGGGTGAGCCTTCATTAAATTTAGTAAATTATAGTCTTTTCATCTTGTTCATTCCGTCTTAATATGTGCGCTATGTCGTGGTCTTGTGGTTTGGCACTCGCTTTCGGATCGAAAGGTCCAGGGTTCGACCCTTGCTCGACGCATAGTTGCGTCCTTGGGAAAGGCTCTTTATTCACATTCTCCCACCGTACTCAGGTGAGTACCTGGCCGTTAACAGTGTTGTCTCCGTCGGAAAAAACACAGGGATCGTGTCTCGTCCTACATGTTAAATGTTGATGTTGGTCAGTGACCTATTGTAAAACACGTTGAGCACGTTTAGCGGATATTGCGCTATATGTGACCCATCATCTCAAAACGGAATTATGTCGGAACGAACCAGATGCTTAAAATCTGAAATTAAATGTTAAACTGGTCAAAAGTTTAAATTGTTGGCATTGGCACCCTAAAATATGGTATCCATTCTTCTCAATAAAACATACAAACTCAACACAAGTCTGATATTTCTGGCTATAAATTTAATTTTCAACATCTTAACCAACCCGACTTAATACGTTTTGAGGCGAAGGGTCACATATAAAAGCTCAATTTAAAAAAAATATAATTTAATATCAGATTGACGCGATGGGTCACTATTGGAAGAATCTGAAATCGCTATGATTAATGGGTCATTGCCTCACTGACGCCAGGGATGTTGAGTCGATTAGTTTCCGTGTCGATGGTCAAAGAAAGACAAGAGAGCCATCCATGAGTGGTGGAGACGAAGTTTCCCCGCCAACTACTATACCTACATCATGCGCATGCGCCGTTGTTTGTTTATTTTCATTGCATACAGTGAGTGGAGCGGAAGGTGAAGGGCGTGAAGAAAGAGAGCATAACAGTTATAAATGTAGACAAGAAGATTAAGCAACAAGATACGGTATGTGAACTGACTGAGTATAATAAAGCTTGTGAGCAATATTGAAACCTTTCAAAATACACTAAGAACCAACGGTATTTCATCAAAGCCTATTTCTATGCTAAGAACAGACTATCAGGAAGGTAGCATAAGTGTTACTTTCATTTTTTTAAAAAATATAGTCATTTACTTATTCAATTATTTATCTATTTGTTTATTGTTTTGTTTATCATAATTTTATCTACGTATTTACTTTTTGGGTATGATGCAACATTGGCAGTAATACTACACAGTCTGACAGTCAGCCGTTTGTTTGAAGGAGAAGAAGAAGAAGAAGAAGAAGAAGAA
>NW_027625015.1:5000-7512 GCF_034508935.2 Berghia stephanieae
GAAAATTTTTTTTTGTTAGTTTGATTTTTTATTGATTTTTTTTCTTTTTTTTCCCTTTCTTTTTTTTTTTTGTTATGTTTTTTTATCTTCTTTTTTTTCTTTCTGTTGTTGTTGATATTTATTTTACTGCGACTCACTTTTAGCGAGATTATAGTCGGTATTATCTTCTTTGCGCTCGCCAAGTCGGTGTTGTGAAGCCAATTTGAAATCAAATGGTTGGTATGGTAAAATTTTAGTTTTGTCTCTTTCAGAAATTATATTTATTCACCTAAAAAAAATAGAAAAAAATAACTGAGAATGTAATTCTCGTAAAAAAGTTGTGGCTATGAATTCAATGTTCAGCATCTAAATCACCCTAAAATGATCCGTTTTGAGACGATGAATCCCATTTTTATGACGAGACATTATGACTATCTACTTTAAGAAATATGCTATTACCCCCATGTTAATGAAATAAATAACAATGTGAAATTGAATGTAAGCTTCAATTTAATATACGAAAGCATATAAAATGGACGTTTCGGGTTTCCCCTTTATCAACAAAACAGGATGAATGAAGCAATAAAGACGTCTGTAGTGTTTCATTCATTCCTGTTTTATTGATAAAGGTGGACACCCGAAACGTCCATTTTATATGTTTTGGTATATTAAATTGAAGCTTACATTCAATTTCACATTGTTATTTATTCTTCTAGTTTCGAGCATCTACATTTTACATTACATGTTAATGAACGACTATAAGAATAAAAATAGTTTACAGGAGAGCCAAAAATTGAAAGAAAACAAACCCCGTTGTTTCCTTATTTTTAAAAAATCCTATCGAATCGTATAATCTATTTTTGTAATGAAACATTCATTTATTTGGCTTAGAGTCCCGAAACACAGAGAGAAAAAATAGGCATTCTGCTCACACACATAAAGAAACAAATCCAAGCTTTTATATACCCACCATACGTGCTTAAAGTGCTTTACAAGGGACCCCTAGTCAACAGCAACACTGACTTAACATGTAGGATGACACGTGGCGACTGTTAGGCGAAATTATTTTTTTTTTCGGACAGAGATAACGCTGCTAACCGCCAGGTACTCATGTTACCACCTGGGTACGGTGAGAGAATGTGAGTAAAGAGACTTTTCCAAGGACTCAGCTGTGCGCCACTCAGAATGGGACCCGAACCCTAACCTTCCTATCTGAAGACGAGTGTCATACCACAAGACCACACAGCCGCAGGAGCATTCATTCTCCTCTGTAACTCATTTGACCCAATTACCAATAATATTATGCGAACCTTTAGTTTGTCCTATGACGGATTTTTCACAATATTATTATAGAAATAGAATGCGTTGGCTAAGAACTCACAACATTGCCACCCCGGAAGTAAACGGACCAACACACAAAACTGTGCAACCCTTTAAAATTTTAGTCTGGTGAAAACAGTTTAGGAGAATTCTCATAAACGGAGAGTCAAAAAACAATAACAAAGACACGAGTGACGTAACTTCATTCTATCTATATTTTTCTGTTGAATTTAATTTATGTTTCATCGAAAAGGAGCTGTTTTCATGCAGTGGTAAGAAGACGTTACGATGTGTCGGGGTAAAACGATGGGGTTTGAAAAGGGGAATGACGTCTGTATTGCATCAGGTTAATGAAGGCATTTTTTTCACTATTTATTTTTGTCGTGATTTTTATTTCCCCGAATAGGTGTTTGCTCGTGCAGTGGTAACGAAGACGTTCGATGCTGTCAGAGTAAAAACCCATGGCGTTTAAAGAAAGGGAAAGACGTCTGTATTTAATCAGGGTTTAAAGAAGGGCTTTTTTTCACTATTTATTTATGTCGTGATTTATAATTTCCCCAAAAAGGCCCTTTGCTCTGGAGTGGAAGAAGACGTTACGAAGCTGTCAGAGTAAAACCGTGGGCGTTTGAAAGAGAAATGAGTCTGATTGAATCAGGGTTTTGAAGGGCATTTTTTTCCCATTTATTTATGTCGTGATTTATAATTTCCCCCAATAGGCCCTGTTGCTCATGCAGTGGTAAAAAAGACGTTCGATGCTGTCAGAGTAAAACCGATGGACGTTTTAAAAAGGGAAGACGTCTGTATTGAATGGTTAAAGAAGGGGATTTTTTTCACTATATATTTTTGTCGTGATTTTTAATTTTTCCCCCAAAGGGCCCCGTTGCTCATGCAGTGGGAACGAAGCGTTACGATGTGTCGGAGTAAAACCCATGACGTTTGAAAAAGAGAATGACGTCTGTATTTCTAGGTTAATGAAGGGCATTTTTTTCATATTTATTTTGTCGTGATTTATAAATTTTCCCCCAATAGGCCCTGTTGCTCGTGCGTGGTAAAGAAAACTTACGTGCTGTCAGAGTAAAACCGATGGCGTTTTAAAGAGAGAATGACGTCTGTATTGAAACAGGTTAATGAAGGGCATTTTTTCACTATATATTTATGTCGTGATTTATAAATTTCCCCCAATAGGCCCCGTTGCTCATGCAGTGGTAAAGAA